>NC_058130.1:798638762-798684508 GCF_016433145.1 Gracilinanus agilis | reverse complement strand
TTTTCTTATTCACTCAAGTTTCTCTTGGTGTCCCCTACTATTCACCCCCTCTTTCCCATCCCCCATGTCATCTTAGATTATTTAGTGTTCCACCCTCTCCCTGTGAATCATTCTTCTGATTACTATAATAGTGAATACTGTAATAGTGAATAGAGTTCACTACAGAGAATTATACATAGCATTTCTGTACATAGGAATACAGATAATTAGATCTCACTGAGGCCCTTAAAAAGTCAAATTTAAAAATTATGAGTTTTCTTTCTTTCCCTTCTGTTTCTTATTTACCTTTTCATGTTTCTCTCGATTTTTTGTGGTAGGATATCAAACTTTCCATTTAGCCCTGCTCTTTTCTGTGCAAATACTTGGAATTCTTCAATTTTGTTGAATGCCCATACTTTCCCCTGGAAATATATAGTCAATTTTGATGGGTAGTTGATCCGTGGTTGCAGGCCCAGCTCTCTTGCCTTTCTGAATATCATATTCCAAGCCTTGAGGTCTTTTAGCGTGGAGGCTGCCAGATCCTGTGTGATCCTGATTGGTTCTCCTTGATATTTGAATTGTCTCTTTCTGGATTCTTGTAAGATTTTTTTCTTTTACTTGGAAGCTCTTGAATTTGGCAATTATATTCCTGGGTGTTTTCTTATCTGGATCAAATGTCACGGGTGATCTATGGATCCTTTCAATGTCTATATTACCCTCTTGTTTTAGGACTTCAGGGCAATTTTGCTGAATAATTTCTTTTAGTATGGAGTCCAGGTTTCTATTAATTTCTGGTTTTTCTGGAAGACCAATGATTCTCAAATTGTCTCTTCTAGGCCGGTTTTATTGGTCTGTCACTTTCTCTCGGAGATATTTCATGTTTCCTTCTATTTTTTCAGTCTTTTGACTTTGTTTCATTTGTTCTTGTTGTCTTGAGAGGTCATTAGCTTCTAGTTGCTCAATTCTAGCCTTTAGGGACTGGTTTTCGGTTATAATATTTCGGCTTTCTGCTATGATCTTTTGGTTTTCCTTTTCAATCTGGTCATTTCTGGTGTTCAATTTGCTTATCAGTTCATTTGATTTCTGAGCCTCACTTTCCAATTGCAAGATTCTACCTTTTAAACTGTTATTTTCTTGCCAGATCTCTTCCATCTTCCTCAAAATCTCAGTTTTGAACTCTTCCATAGCTAGTGACCCATTTTCCTTATTTGAGGAGGGTCCAGATGCTTGTTTGTTCTCCTCCTCTGTTTGCTCGGTTGTCTGGATTTTCTCTGTGTAAAAGTTGTCGAGTGTTAAAGACTTGTTTTTCTTGTTGTTAATCTTTCTCTTCTGAACTTCCTGAGTCTGGGTAGCCATCATTAGCCCAGCAGCTTCTCAGCTTTATCCTCACGCTCAGGGACTGTCTGTGGTCTTTTGGCTCCTGAGGGCTGAGGTCTGGTTTTTTCCAAGGTTAAGCCCCCTGGTGGACCCCCTTGCTTGATCCTCTGCCTGAGGTTTCTTTACAAGTCTCAGGGCACTGCTTCCATAGTCATATACCCGTCTGCACTGGTTCCTCACTCAGGGGTTCAGAGCCTTTGCTCGCAGCTGTGTCTGCCTCCACCTGTGCCTCCACCTGCGCTCCATGTCTGTGCTCAGAGTTTGTGTGCTTTTTGGGGACCTAAATCTTGCTGCTCTCAGGAACAGGCCCTGGAGCTGCCAATGACTCGATGGGTGCCCCAAACTTGCTCTATTTCTTTTTAGCTGGCTTTGGCGTTATAGGTGGTGTGTGTGGAGGGGGTGGAGGGGTGGTTGCTCAGCCCGCGATTTAGTGAGAGCTGTTTTACCCCTTTAAAGCATGGAAATGTCCCGATTCCACATACCTTCCACGCTGCACCCTGTTGTGGGGTTCCTCCGTTTGTCTGGGCTTGTTTTTATGTTCCCTTGAGGAGTCTTGTATGTTTCGGTCAGGAGAGGTTAAGAGCTGCTTTTTACTCTGCCGCCATCTTAACCCAGAACCCTTGGAGTAAGGATTTTATGTGTAAAGTTTATGTGTAAAATTGTATTCATAATTGTAAGGAAATGGAATTATTTTTCCGTTTTTGAAGTATTTATCTGAATATGATGTCCAGAAATACAGCCAGAACAAAAGACTGTTGTAAAGATTTTTCTCACAATTGTACATCTCTAGAAAACCATATGTCTTATCTGAAAACTGTACTATTATGACTAATTAGTTGTTTCCATGGAACTTTGTTTCCAAATATTTGGGGAGGAGCAGGATGTCTATTTTTCCTGAATTGCACTGTTCACTCACTCTCAGATTCAAAAATCTCTAATTTTTCCTTCAATTAGGATTCAGATTACCTATTGTATTATTTCTTTCTAATTAACTGGTTTCATTTGGTTAATTATTTCAATATATACAAATCTGTTTCTCCCTGAAGTCAGGGTCTAGGTCTGAGCAGAGGAAGTGACTTGCTCCTCATTTGTTAGGTAGTTGAAGACAGTGATACAAAGGCACGGAGAAATTCCCTGCCTGGCTCCAGATGTCAGGCTCTGGTTAAAATTGTTCTTTTGTTGACTTTGAGTTAGCTTGGTTCCCTTCATGAGCTAATTTGGTTCCCCTGGTAGAGGAGATACATACACTTTGCTTCTGGCTCAGTTAGAGTCAGAAGCCTGAGGGAGAAGCCTGAAACCTTATTGAGGAGAAACATGAAGAAAAAAATCAGGACTGCTAGAAGCCAGCTGGCATAAGCTTCTTCTTGTAACCCTTTTGTTCCAGGATCCCAGACAAGCCAGCTATACTATTGTCCCTCGTCCCCTCCAGTATTCGTCATTACTGATAGATGTGAGGAAGTTCTTCAGAATTGTGTTTAATTTGTATTTTTCTAATCAATAATGATTTAGACCAGTGATTGGCAAACGACAGCCCAAGGGCCAGATGTGGCCCTCTGAAATGTTCTATCTAGCCAGGGGATATTATTCCTAATTTGACGAATACAATGAGTAGGATACAATGCAATGAGACTTAGAAAGAGTTGCCTTAGAAACAGACTGACAGATAAGCATTTCCTTTCCTTTGACCCCCCTCTTTAAAAAAGTTTGCCCATCACTGATTTAGACCACTTTATATTACTATAGAGAGCATTGATTTCTTCTTTCAAAAACTTCCTGTTCATAAAATTTGATCATTTATGTTTTAGGCTCTTACTTTCATAGATTTGACATGGCTGCTTATATATTTGAAAAATGAGGCAATTGTCAGAGAAATGCTATAAATTTTTTTAATAATACTTCATTGTCTATGGTATCTTTTAGCAAATTGCAATTTCCCTGATTATTTCATTTAATTAGGTCTCTGTTCACTTTTGCTTCATTTGAGATTACTAGGATTACTCTAGCTGGCCTTTTTTATCTCAGCCAAAGCATAATAGATTTCACTTGGGTCCCTCATTTAACTCTGTCTGACTTTCTGTTTCAGTTTTGTCTCTCATAAAGAACTTGTTGGATTCTGCTTTCTGATCCATTCAGTTATCTACTTCTGTTTTATGGATGAGCTCATAGCATTCACATTCACAGTTATGATTTACTAACTGCATATTTTTCTCCATTTTATCTTCTACTTATCCTTCTCTCTTTTTACCTTGTTCCTCTTCAAAAGGCCATGTTGCTTCTTCTGACCAATGCTTCCCTTAAACTAGCCTTCCATTAATCTTCACATCCATGTTTCTCTTATTTCCTTCCTCTCTATTTCCCCATTTCTCTTTGGGGGGATATAGAGATCTATGTTCTGTATCCTAATGTCTGTATATACTTAATTTATATTTATATATGCATGTCTGCATATACACACATAGATGTAAATAAACATACATGTATTTATATAAAGTGTTTACATATATGCATAAATTCTCTCTTTAAACCAATTCTGAGTGAACTTTTCATTTTCACCCATTTTCTCCTGTGCTGTAAAAACTCTTCCTTCTGAGACTTCTTTATGAGCTAATTTCTCCCATTTTACCTCTCCCTTTCCCCTTTCTTTGAGGGTACCCATCTTTCTCATTGATGCATTTTTAAAAATCATCTCATCAAAATCAACTCCAACTCATGCTCTCTATCCATGTGCACTCTCTTTAAATGCCCTAGTAATAAGAAAGTTCTTACGAATTACATGAGTGCTCTTCTGATATAGGGATGTAAACAGATTAACTTTGTTGAATCCCTTATGGTTGTTCTTTCATTTTTATCTTTTTATAAGTCTTTTGAGTCTAATGTTTGAATGTCAAAATTTCTAGTCTATCTATCCAGAGTGCTTGAAGTTGTTCTATTTCACAAAATATACATTTTCTTTTGAAGGATTATGCTCAGTTTTGCTTGTCAGATTATTCTTGGTTGTAATCTTAACTCCTTTACCTGACAAAGTATCATATTCTAAGTTGTCTTCTTTCATGTGGAAGGGGACCTGGTTGCAGTCTCAGTGCTGAAAGAAGTACAGTGCTTGTGGCTGATGGGGAAAGGAGACTTCTTGGATAAAGATTTTCTTAGGCTAGGAAAAGTTAGCTCTGCTATTCCAAAATCAGTTTTTAAGAATTATTTTAAAATTCTATAGAGGAGATTGTTGATAGAGTTCTGCTGTGTTGTTGCCTCTACTCTACTATCATGGCTACATCTACCAACAAACGATGTGTAAAATTAAAAAAAGAAAAAATCAAATTACTAGTCTAAAACAATGAAAATGGCCAATGTGTCACCAATTAAAAGAAAAATAAAGCAATTAATAGAAATTATTTTGAACAGCTATGTTCCATTAAAACTAATAATCCAAATGAACTGGACAAATATGTACAAAAATATAAATTGCCCAGAATAAGAGAAGAAATAGAATACTTAAATAACCCTTAGAAGAAGTACTTGAACAAACCATAAATAAACTCTTTAAGGAAAAAAATGGGACCAAATTTATAAGTTAAAAATTTAAAGAAAAATTAATTCTGGTATTATATATATTTTTGGACAAATGTATAAAAAGAAGCCCTAACCAATTCCTTCTATGATGCAGCTATAATATTGCTATCTTCAACAGGGAGCACAAAAAGCAGAGAAAGAAAACTCTAGAGACCACTGATGGGCAAACTTTTTTAAAGAGGGGGCCAAAGGAAAGGAAATGCTTATCTGTCAATCTGTTTCTAAGGCAACTCTTTCAAAGTTTTGTTGTATTATATCCTACTCATTGTATTCGTCATATTAGGAATAATTTCGCCTGGCTAGATAGAACATTTCAGGGGGCCACATCTGGCCCGTGGGCCGTAGTTTGCCCATCACTTCTATAGACCTATTTCCCTAATGAATATTGTTGAAAATTTTTAAATAAAATATTAGGCAGATTATGGTTATATGCCACAATGCAGGATTGGTTCAATATTCCTAAAAGTATAAATATATTCCTGAAATAAGAGGATAAAATAAGAAATTAAAGACTCCACCAAACATGTCCTAAAAGATATCTCAAAATGAAAACTCCTGTGAAGATTATAACCAAATCCCAGAGCTCCCAGGTCAAGGAGAATATATTGCATCATATATAAATGGAGATTTTGAACCTTGGACTGCATCCCCCATAAGTCCTTAGTGTTTTCCAGAATTCCCTTAAATCTCTCCTGCGCCTCCATGTTTGGGTGGTCACATTATTGTTTTATAGTTGGCTGTAATTCCTCCCTCTCTCTTTTTTGCTCCTGGGAGTGGGCTTGTTAGGAACCTTTTAGTTATCTATTTTGTTAGTTTATTATTAATAAAACCTTATAAAAATATAATATTTAGTTATTGAATATTAAATTTAAAATCCACAGCATATAGCCAGAAAGAAGTAGTTCATATATTATGGAATTACAATCAGGTTCAAATGATTTAGAAGCTTCCATGTTAAAGAAGCATAATGCGTGGAATATGATATCTGGAAATGAAAGGAGCTAGAATTAGAGTCACAATTAGGATCACACAGTATTTAGCTGTTTTCGCTATAAGGAAGTGGAGATATCAGAATGTGGTGTTCTTTAAGGCATAGGAACTAGGATTACCATAAAAATAACCTACTCAGCAAAACTGAATTTAGCTCATTGGGGGGAAATGGCTAATTAAGGAAATAGAGTTTTTCAGGCATCACTGAGGTAAAGCCCAGAGCCAAATAGAAAATTTGACATCCAAACAAAAGATTCAAGAGGAGTGTTTGAAGATAGGGTTCTCTCTTCCTATTTTTAGCTAAACAAATCAAGAACATAAAGTATCCCTACTTGTCACTAAGTAAGAGAGTTCTCAAGTCGCTTATTCCTTCCTTGGTTCTTTGGTGAGGAGACCCTCATTGGCAGAGGCTCATTGGCACTTTGGTGGGACACTCCCTTCAGCATGAATTCTGGTGATATTCTTGGCAGTCTTAACCTCATGTGCACTGAAGGTTTTCTAGGGATTCTTCAGAATCTCCTGGATATTCGGATATCAGCTTCCTAATTAGGACTTTGAATTCTGGTGAGATTTGCTTTCAGATTTGCATTTGGGTCTGGAGACATTAGGATTAAACTCAGGGTATTTGTAGCTAGGCAGTACTTTCTGTCTCTTTATCTACATTTTTTCCACTTTCACTCTTTCCACCTCTTTGTAAATAATGCTGCTAAAAGTCATTTTGACTTAAGCTGTCATATTTTTTAAATTGGCAACCACTTTCAAATTAGCATAAACTTTCATATTAGCATAAAAGCCTAAATTTAAATTCTTACAGGAGCCTAAAAAGATAAACATAAAAAGATAAATTGTAAGGGACTCAATAACGTGAAACTGTTTACATGCTTATATAGGCAGATGATATATATGTATATATATATATATATGTATATAAAATTTCTTAAAAACTCATCCTTTTTTGAAGAGTTTGAGGGACTCTATAGAGAGAGGGGGGAGAGGGTGATTCTACTATGTGGGGAAATCTCCAAATAATAAAGGGGTGAAAAAGAGGGATACACTGAGAGAAAGGGATCCTTCACAATACCCTTTAATATCTTAAAATATTCTTTATGTATCTTGTTTGTTCAGCTTATTTGTATGCTATATCCCCCCATTAGACCAAGTCACTGAAGATATAGACTTTCTTTTACTTTTCCTTGTATGCCCAACTATTAATACAGGGTTTGACATAACAGGCTCTTCATAAATATTTATTGACTTACTAATACAGAATTCAAATACACTTTAGGAGGAGTCTGGGCTATAAACTCCCTAGTCAGGCTTCCATAGACTCGCATTGGAAAACCCAGAATTTTAAAAGAATATTACCTGCCAGGGATGAGGAACCAAGCTTTCTCCTTCTACCATGGATCTTTTTTCTAATTTCATCATTAGCATTTCATGGAGGGCCCAAGCCACAGCATACACACCATTGTAGATAATATAACTCAAGTCAGACATGGTCATGTCAAAGTAAAGTAAAGGCAGAGTCTCCAGGGAGGCATTTGTGGAACATTCCTCTTGTTTCAACTTTTCAAGTTCATCTGTACATCTGAAGGCTGAGTGCCAGAATTCTTTCAGCACAAAGTCATCTGAATATTTGCCAGGGTTCACTGTCCTGATAAAAGGTTTAAAACCAGGAATGTCACTTGTTAGGTGTGAAAATGTAAGTGTCCCATTGAAATTATAACCATCAATATATTGTGGTCTCATGGTAATATCCCAATAAAAGGTAGTGACCCACACTTTCCAATTTGGGAGAAAAGGTAATTGGGAATATCTCAAGATC
The DNA here is from genome assembly GCF_016433145.1 of Gracilinanus agilis. Taxonomy (NCBI): domain Eukaryota; kingdom Metazoa; phylum Chordata; class Mammalia; order Didelphimorphia; family Didelphidae; genus Gracilinanus; species Gracilinanus agilis. The sequence goes on along the minus strand of NC_058130.1, from coordinate 798,676,770 downwards.
ATGAATGAATCTGTGTCACCATGAACGAAAATTACTCTGCTTGTTGATGCCATGATCCTGGGCATGAATGGCACCTGCGATTCTGCGTGTCTTCTCTCACTGACAGGGATCTTCTCTGTGAAGGACACACAGACCCCATGATTTGCCATCTCCAAAGTCAGCTCCTGAAGGAATTTTTCACCTCTCAGATCATCTACTGTCACCAGAGCTACCCATGTCCATTGAAAATGAGTCATCAGTCTGACCATACCTTTATGAAGGGAAGAGTCTCTGGGAGCCATCTGGTAAAGAGAAGGAAAGAGAGTCTTGTCACTCAGGATGGGATCAAATGGTCCATAGATGACCTGGATGAGAAAGAGACATGGAAAAACTGAGATCTATGAATATAATGTTGATGAATGTGCAAATGTGTGGTTGAAGCTCATCAACTCCATTTTTTATTTGATATTGTAACTAGATAAGTTTATATCTCAATTAATCAAAGCCCTTAGACTAAGTTTGAAACATCTTTGCAGATATATAATGAAATAAAATGAAGCTGAACAGGAAATCTATTTCAGAAGTCTGAGAAATTTATCCATGCCTCTAGAGATCATCTGTAAATTATAAAGGGAGTAGACAGGGGGAAAGGATCCTAAAAACTAGAGTAAGTGACTTTTAAGCACACACTGAGATGCAAAACCAAAAATAAGCCTTAGGAAAAAAAGAGAGTAATCAATTAGACTGATAGACTCTCCAGGCATGTTTAGAGCAGAAGACTGCCTGTTGGAAACCCCAAGAAAATGTTGCCTCTTTTCTCTGCTTCCCTTATAGGTACCTGCCTATCCATAGGTCCTATAATATCAAACATCTCCAGTAAGTTCATTTTTTCCTTAACTACAAAGAGATAGAAAAATATAAATATATGAGTATGTAACTTATTTTTAAATGTTGGGATTTTTTCCTAATTAGACTCTTCATGATGATAACTAAAGTCATAATACTTGTCTTCAGCAAACTCTAAAAGTGAAGAGGAAGAAATCACATGGATGCTAATTATTTTAATAGTGTAAAATTACTTATGTAAAAGTATCTCTTCTCCCAATCCTATATTAGGGGGAAGGCTAATGATTCCATAAGACATTCTGTTACCAATGGCATTTTATTTTCCATAAACCTTTGTATTTATTCATTTCTCTGAGTCATTTGTCAAAACTATTTCTTGAAAAAGAAATCTCTGGTTCTTTAATTTTTCTGGAGAGAAAAACAAGAAAATAAGAGGGAGGGAAATACACAGTAATCTTAACTGAGAATGTGAATGGAATGAGCTCACCGATAAAACAGAAGCAGTTAGCAGAGTGAATAAGAAACAAGAGTCCAACAGTATGATGTTGACAAAGGACACACTTGAAATATAAAGACATACAGAATTAAATAAAGAGATGAAGCAGGACAGATTATGCTTCAGCTCAAGTAAAAAAAGTGGAAGAAGAGCAATCATTTTAGACAAAAGAAAAATAGAACTACTAATTAAAAGAGATAATCAGGGAAAACATATTTTGCTAAAAAAAGTATCATAGACTGATATAATAAAATATTTTATAGCAAGTTTCTCTGATAATAGCCTCATTTTTCAAATAGATATTGAGTATAAAAACCAAATCAAATTCATAAAAATAAGAGCCAGTTCCCAACTGGTAGTCAAAGAATATAAACAGGCAATTGTCAGAAGAAATCAAAAATATCTATAACCATATGGGAAAATGCTTCAAAGGACTATTGATTAGAGAAATGCAAATTAAAGTGAATGTGAAGTACTCCCTCACATGTATTAGAAATGAAAAATGCTGAGGGGATGAGGGGAAATAGGAATACTAATGGAAATGTTGGTGGAATACTGAACTGGTCCCAACAATTTCTGAATTATTCCCAAAGGGCTGTCCAACTGTGCGTACCTTTTGATTCAGCAATACCACTACTAGGTCTGTATCCAAATTGGTTACTACTTGTCCTTCATCTTCAAAGAGAACTAAAATGACATTACTTGTGATGTCTTTTGACTAATGCATAAATTGGATTTAAATGAGGCAGAGTTGCACAAAGTCCTCAAGGTCACTCTTCCTGTCATCTAAATCCAGGGGCAAGACAAAAGTCAAGAAAAATAGTTCTGGCTGCAGTGGATAAACTGGACTTCTTTGAGATCTAACCAAGTTCTAAGCAGCCCACAGTACCTTCTTCCATCTTCCTGGCCATTGGAAAACATACATTTCATCTTCCTCTTCTACTTGGGGAAGTCTTCAGATAACCAGAGTAGACATCCCCTCCCTACCAAGTCACCAATGAATTTGAAGTCTGTCAGAGTACACCTGATTTAGTCTGCCTGGAGACAGTTCACTGGATTGTGGCTGCTATGCATAGTACAGCTTCTTGGAACCACAAGTGAAAGTGGGATGGCATTTGGACCCCAAAGAAGGAAATCAGTCCTAAAAAGGGCTGAGCAGTCCCTTAAGCCTAAGGTCCGTCAATTAGATCAAATGAAGGGGAAAATGACTATATACAAAAATATTTATAGCCGCTCTGTTTTGTAGTGACACCCAGTTGGGAATGATTAAACAAATTGTGACAAATTGTTTTGATTGGTTCTTATTGCACTAAAAGAAAAGATAAAAATTAGTTTCAAAAAACATGGCAAGATCTATATGAAATGACGAAAAATTAAATGGGAAGAAATGGGAGATCAATGAGAGCAGTGATAGCAATAGTTTAATGAAGATCTACTGTGAAAAATTTGGCTACAATTATCCAAGTTCCAAATTTCCAAATTTGGATTGCAATTCCAAAGGATTCATGATGAAAAAATCCTCCAGAGAAAACTTGTGAACTCTGAGTGCAAACTGAAGTACAATTTTCTCTCTTTAATGTTCTTTATTTTTTAAAACTATGGCTAATATGGAAATGTGTTCTACATTATTTCCCATGCATAATTGATATCACATTGCTTGCCTTTTCAGTGGGTGGGATAAGAGGTCAGATGGAGGAAGACCGTTTGGAAATAAAATTTTTTATCTACTAAAAATAAACATATAATAGATTGGCATTTTAAAAAATTAACTAAAAAGCATGACAAAATAAATACATTAGAATATCGTTGCTCAGTAACCAGTGATAAGTGTTGGACTCAGAGACCCCTGAGAAGCAAATGAAAAGTGAAGAGATGTAAGAGAAAAAAATTATTCATTACCAAATTTGTAAGCAGAAATAAATTTGAAAGCCATGAGATCTCTAATAGTTAGCAATGGTCTACTTTGGCTATTGAAGATGATAAAAACTTTGAAGATGATAAACTTTGGAGTAGTCTATTTTAGATTGGATCATGGCCGTGTACATTCAATAACTCCATTGGGATAATTGTGTTTGGCTTAAAGCTCCATACATTATCTTTCAATAGGTTGGTTTTAAAACTTTTAAATGTAATACTAACAGTTAGTTTAATCGGTCTCTCTTTAATATCATTCAAGATCAAAATTATTTTTTGGTTATAATTGTGTCTCTCCTTATCTATAATAAAGTAATTTTCTCTGACTAAATGAAGTATTTCAGACTATCCATTTGAAAGCTTTATTTTTTTGCACTGAGAGTTCTTCGAATCCCATTCTTTCTCATCTCTGTGTTTTAAAAATTTATATTTTATGCATGCACTTAATAGTATGCGATTAGAAATACATATTAGTAACTTTTTATAGTGAGTGGGACATCTCATTGGTGTGTCCTTCCTTTTCTCTCTTCAACAATTGAAAGAGACGTTCACCATTGCTCCCCCCAATTTGCATTTTCCACACCAATGTTCAGTATTCCTTTTATTGTCAAAATTATCATTTAGGAAAAGCCAGCTAATAGTAGTGTTGATAGACTACATGTTACTTGTGGGTGAAACACAGATAATATGATTTAGCACTCAGAAAAATTAACTAGTACTGAAATCAGGTGGGTTTTAGTCCCAGCCCTTCCATCAATTGCATTTCAGACTTTGGAGGTGCTGCTTCATCCTGCTGATCCTCAGGGACATCCTCTGGCTGATGGGAAAGAAAGCCTGCAAAATTTCCAGTATCTCTTCTTATGACAGAAGTTAAAAGTCACTGATTTTGTCCTTAATATATAATGGAAGGAGGGCAAGGAGCTCAAGACAAGGCTCACTTTCTCCCATGATTGGGCTTTTAAAAGTGTATTAAGCGATGTATTTGTTGTAGGAATATCCAGGCAAGATACAACTTCTACTAATGTAGAGCTTCTCTGAAATGTGTAGTTTCTGAGAATTGATTAGAGAACTGAAAGGTTAAGGGACTTGGCCAGGGTCACACACATTTGCTATGTAGCAAAGATGTCTTTAAACTTGGGCCACCTGACTCTGAGACCAATTGCTGACTCTCAGGGGTCTGGTGAAGCCTCCCGAGGTGTCAGGATCAATATTACCCACCTGTGGATACTTGTAGAGCTCGAGGAGAGTCCCCATCTGGACAGACAGAGTTGATGTGGCTCCTCCAATGACGGCCACAGGTTTCTCTTGGCCTCTGCAACTATAGTTAGGAATGAGCTGGCCCTGCCCAGACAGCCACCTCAGGGAGCTCTCCAAGGTCCTTTCATCACTGTGGTAGGCATTGTAGAGGTGGAATCCCAGGCTGATATTGGGCAAGAGATTGGGGTCCTTGTTGATCTCCTCCACGGCAAACATTATGGTCAGAGCTTGTTGGTAATTTTTGTATAGCCACCTAAAGGGGAGAAAGTCAAAAACCATTCATAAAATCTGTAAAATGAAATCACTTAAGAAAAAAGGCTGTTTCAGTGCCATGAGGGTCAGATTTAAGGACTCTTGCTCATGTTGAGTATGTTGATGACAGCCTCCCCTTTTCCATACTGTTCCCCTCTTGTGCTTCCTGGAATGTCAAGGACAATTCAGTTTTAGTTCCTGGTACAGCTCTGCCTGCCTGAGTCACTCATGTACTCTCATTCACTCATTCACTCTTTCAGCAAATACATAGTGAACACTTAGCATTTCAGAATAAAAGATTATGAGATTTAGAAAGTAGCCCAGAAGTCAACTAATCCGACACATTCTCAAAAGGAGTCCCCTTTATAACATCATCTGTAAGGAATATAGTAGCTTCCCCTGAAAGATAAATGAGGAAGTTCTGGCAAATTGAAAAAAGAAATAAAGAAAAACCTCAGTCATCCTGTAAGAGGAAAAGCAGGAGTGATGGCCAAAAGCTGGGTTCTTTCCTAAAGTCTGTGCTCAATTATCAACTCGTTCACAATTTCCCCCTGCCATAAGAAAGCTTTAGTCAGCACAATTCCTGAACTCTGGCCCACACCAAGGGGTCAGCTTTTATCTTCCCTACCCAACCCTGCTTGCTCCAGATAATAGTCCTCTATGACTCTCCATCTCTTCCCTCACCTCAAAGACCTTCCTCTATCTGTGACCGAAAAGGACTGAAGTGTGTCCATGTTCCCTGATCGCTCTGCATTTTTGTGACCATCTCTCCGATCCCACTAAAATCCTTCTTGCTGCCATTTCTTTATATCTGCCTCCTTTTGATTCTGTCCAATGGTTCTGGGCCTCCCAGGCATGCCAGTGAATGGAGAGCTCTTGCCCTTGTGATGAACAGTTCAATGCCTTTTCACTCTTTAACTTTGAAAAAATCAGATGGATTGAAACTAACTGTCAGCAACAAATCTGGGGGAAGAGAGAGTAGAAGAGACCCTGGGATCAGCAGATCAGCAGACAAGGACCTATCATCCTGCATGACCCTTCCACAAAAATGTTTGTTCTCATTAACCTCTTTTGAAGCAAAGGCAAGCAAACACGTACTTATAATCTCTACAGTTCTTCTCAGGTTTGCTTCCAAAGAATCCTGCTTCTGTCACATGGCTCACTTCAACTGAATACATGGGGAGAAAAGTCCCCATCACAAAATCGCCATTTCTGACAAGGCTGGGGCTGATTTGGGGGAAGCACAGTGGCTTCTCTGTCCTGTTCTCAGAGGCTGGAAGCTTCAGGAGCAGTGACAGGAGGAGGACAGAGAACAGACAAATATTTCTCTGAATAAGAGAAAACATCATTGAACATTAGAGAAAGCCCCAAGCCTGGGAGCAACCAAGGAGTGGCAGAATGAGAACAATTTCAAATGTTTGTGTCTTGGTATGCTGAGAAGCCTGTTAGAGGGGAAACATCTTTTTCTGGCCTAGGTTTACACTCTCCCTCAGCACCTGAGCAAAGACAAAGGGACATTAGTTGTGCTCTTGTCAAGAGCAAGGACAGTGACTTAAAGCCGAGAGGGTGATTATGAGGCTTCCTTCCTACTTAAACTGCACTCTTTCAGTGACTTTGTAGTTTAGTCTCTGGTAATGATGTCCACAGAGACATGTAGGTCCACGAGGAGCCCTAGGGATCATCTCTAGCCAGCTGTGTCCCTGAATCCAAGCTAAAAACACAAGTAGAAAGTATGTTTCATAATCTGTTTCTATTATCAACTTAGAATCCTGGACAAGAAGCCTCATCAGAAGTTTGTGTGTCCCTGTGTTGTTACCCAGGGGGCATCAGAGTCCTGGAGCTAGCTGATGTTGCATCATGCAGAGTCGGATATGAAGAAAGATAAACAACTTTCAAAGAAAGCAGCTGGACTGAGAGCCTATAGGAGTCATTGCAAGGAACCATCTTGTCTCTGGAGGAACTCATCAGTTTGTGATCTCCTTATGCTCAGGATTATAGAATCACAGAGCCTCAAAGAACAAAAATGGGGCATCAGAAACTCTCCAGCCCAATTGATGCCTAAAAAGAATCACTATCTATGACCCCTAGCTTTACTGCAGCTCATAAACTTGCCATATTGACATGCTCTGGGTGAGCATATGTTTCTCTAAAATCTGAGGATCATGGGATTTAAAAACAGAGGGAATCATAAAAAAGATAATCCAATATGCTTTTTTATGCTTAAATAAGAAATCAAAAGTAAAATTACTTGTGTAAGGTCCCATGGTTAATAAGTAGCTAAATTCAAAGAAAATTATATAGTACCTTAAGATATGTAAATCACTTTGCACATGTTATCAGATTTTATTTTCACAAGAACCGTGTGAGGAACTGTTATTATCACCATTTTATTGATTAAGAAAAAGGTAGGGAGAGTTCCAAAGCCTTGCCAGGTGTCTCAAAGTCAGTAAATATCTGAGAAAGGATTAGAACTCAGGTCATCCAGATCTGAAGCAGAGACTTGGAAGCAACTATAGAATGCAAAACAGGTATCTGGGATATGACTGAACCTGAATGGTAAGCCTTTTCTTCCTAAGAAATATTAGTATCAACTTTGTCTATCTGTTCAAGCTGGTGGACATTATGACACTCAAGCTATATTGCACAGATTGCTCCTGGTATCACATCTGTGGCTTCTCTTATAACTGCTGGTTGCCATGTTTATTTGGCTTTTCACCAACATACTTTCAAAAAGGTGGCATATGATGGTCCCCCTCTAACTTATCAACCCTTTGAAAATTTGCAAATTGATTTTATTAGTTTGTGTGTCTTGATGTGGATACCATTATTTCTCATAAGTTCCTTGGGATTATCCTGGATCATTGCATTGCTATTAGTAGCAAAGTTGGTTACATTTGATGGTCCCACAGTGTATCTGTCTCTGTGCACAATGTTCTCCTGATTCTGCTCATTTTGCTCCACATCAGTTCATATAAGGTCTTTCCAGCTTTTATAGAAATCAAGCAGTTTATCATTCCTTACAGCACAATAGTATTCTATCACCACCATATACCACAATTTGTTCAGCCATTCCCCAATTGAGGGACACCCTCTCATTTTCCTTTTTTTTGCCATCACAAAGAGTGTGGCTATAAATATTTTTGTACAAACATTTTTCATTATTATCTCTTTTGGTTTCAAACCCAGTAGTGGTATTGCAGCATCAAAGAGCATGCATTCTTTTAAAGCCTTTTGGGCATAATTCCAAATTGTCTTCCAGAAAGGTTGAATCAATTCCTAATTCTACCAGCAGTGTATTAGTGTTCCAATTTTGCCACATCCCCTCCAACATTTATTATTTTCCTTTACTGACATATTGGACGATCTTCTAGGTATGAGGTGATGCCTCAGAGTTGTTTTGATTTGCATTTCTCTAATCAGGAGGGATTTAGAACAATTTTCCATGTGATTATTGATAGTTTTGATTTCTTCATCTGAAAACTGCCTATTCATATCCTTTGACCATTTGTCAATTGGGGAATGGCTTGATTTTTTGTACATTTGACTTAGTTTCTTATATATTTGGTAAATTAGACCTTTGTCAGAGAATTTTGTTATAAAAAATTTCCCCAGTTTTTTTGCTTCCCTTCTAATTTTGGTTACATTGGTTTTGTTTATACAAAACCTTTTAAATTTAATATAATCAAATTTATTCATTTTACATCTCATAATGTTCTCTATTTCTTGTTTAGTCTTAAATCCTTCCTTTACCATAGATCTGACAGGTATATTATTCTATGTTCACCTAATTTATTTCACTCCCTATATTTAAGTAATTTATCCATTTTGAATTTATCTTGATATAGGGTATAAGATGTTGATCTAAATCTAATTTTCCCCAAACTGTTTTCCAATTCTCCAAGCAGTTTTTGTCAAACAGTGAGTTCTTGTTCCAAAAGCTGGGATTTTTGGACTTATCAAACACTATCTTGCTGAGGTCATTTACCCCAAGTCTGTTCCATTGAGTCACTCTTCTTTCTCATTGCCAGCACCATATTGTTTTGATGATCACTGCTTTGTAGTACAGTTTGAGATCTAGTACTGCTAGACAAAAAATCTCTCTCTGAGGAATGGGCCACTACAATACAAAAATATCTGAAGATACTAAACGCTTCCTTAAAGATTGTTAATTATGACTTTAGGCATTTAATCTTTTTTTAAAATAATTTTTATTTTTTTAGAAAAATTATCATGGTTACATGATTCATGTTTTTACTTTCCCCTTCAACCCCTGACCTCCTCCCCCCACCCATAGTCAATGTGCATTTCCCCTGGTTTTAACATGTGTCATCTATCAAGACTTATTTCCAAATTGTTGATAGTTGCATTGGTGTGGTAGTTTTGGGGTCTACATCCCCAATCATGTCTGCCTCAACCCATGTGTTCAAGCAGTTGCTTTTCTTCTGTGTTTCCATTCCTGCAGTTCTTCCTCTGAATGTGGGTAGTGTTCTTTTCCATAAGTCCCTCACAATTGTCCTGGGTCATTGCATTGCTGCCAGTACAGAAGTCCATTACATTCTATTTTACCACGGTGTATTGGTCTCTGTGTCCAATGTTCTTTTGGCTCTGCTCCTTTCACTCTGCATCAATTCCTGGAGGTCATTTCAGTTTACATGGAATTCCTCCAGTTTATTATTCCTTTGAGCACAATAGTATTCCATCACCAGCATATACCACAGTTTGTTCAGCCATTCCCCAATAGAAGGACACACCCTCGTTTTCCAGTTTTTTTGCCACCACAAAAAGTGAGGCTATAAATATTTTTGTACAAGTCTGTTTATCTATGATCTCTTTGGGGTACAAACCCAACAATGGTATGGATCAATCAAAGGGCAGGCAGTTTTTTATTGTAAAGGTGGGGCACCAGAGATATTAATTATTATTATTAAAATGTAACTAAGTGGTTTGTGGGTTCACACTGGGTTGAAGGAGAGACAGGACCAACCAGGGTTCACTGCCAAGCTTTTAACTGACACAGGAATGGCAGTTGGCCCAATGGTCACCCAGTTCACCCTAGGCCAGGGTCTATGGAACCAGCAGGGGAAAGTAAAGTTTATACAGTTTAATTGAGGGTAACTAAATAAAGGATGGGATAGGGGATTCTACACTTGAAACCTAAGGGCAAACCACAGGGGGCAGGGAAGGACTTAACTACACAATCCTATTGACCTAAGCCAGGCAGGGCCCAAAGGAAGCAGTACTGAAGCCACAGGGAAAGCTCCTTCAAACCTGGTTCCAGCCAGGTTTGGTCAGCTCAGCTAAAAGGGCAATTGTGTTCTCATGGTAATCCAGGGATGGTCACAGGATGCCAAGAGCCAATTCCACCAGGTGATCCAAGGTACCCAGGTAAGTTTGAAATGCTGTCCACCAGATCCCAAACCACTTCCCCACTTCGTGCAGCTCTGCAGGTCTTGTCCACTTTCTGAAAGCCTTCACCTCTCAGGATCCCAGGGAGTCTGGATACAGTTTTTCCTTAACTCTGAGATCTCCCAGGATTAGCAACAGTTATGTCCAACCACTAATGGAGTCTCTCTCAGAGCACACGCCCCACTTCCTGCTCTTTCATTCCATCTTGGAATCCTCCAGCCCTTCCTGTTAGGTCCAACACTATTACTAAATTAATTGCTAGATAAACTCTCACAAGATTATAGCCCTTTGAGTGTAGTTCCAAATTGCCATCCACAATGGTTGGATCAGTTCACAACTCCACCAGCAATGCATTAATGTCCCAATTTGGCCACATCCCCTCCAACATCCATTACTCTCCACTTCTTTCATTTTAGCCAATCTGCTAGGGGTGAGGTGATTCCTCAGCTTTGGTTTTTTTTAGTCCGTCATTGTTTTACTTTTTATTATTATTACATATTAATTAATATATCAATATATATTATTACGAATCAATCAATCCATATTTATTCATTGTTGACTATGTGGCAGGCATTGTGTAAAATGCTGGAATACAAAAAGAGTCAAAAGACAAAAAGAGACTAAATCTCTTAAGGAGCTCATCATCTGATGAATTAATGAAACAAAAATATTTATTAAGTGTTTATCATGGGGCAGCTGGGTAGCTCAGTGGATTGAGAACCAGGCCTAGAGACGGGAGGTCCTAGGTTCAAATCTGGCCTCAGGCATTTCCCAGCTGTGTTACCCTGGGCAAGTCACTTGACACCCATTGCCTACCCCTACCACTCTTCTGCCTTGGAGCCAATACACAGTATTGACTCCAAGACAGAAGGTAATGGTTTAAAAAAATAAAAAAATAAAAAAATGTTTATCATATTCTATGTATGTGCAAAGTACTTGAGAAGATAAAAATGCAAGCTCAGCAGTCCCTGCCCTCAGGGAGCTTACATTCTTTTTTTCCTTGGCGTTGTTTTGATTTGCATTTCTCTAATTATTAGAGATTTAGAACACTTTCTCATGTGCTTATTGATAGTTTTGATTTCTTTATCTGAAAATTACCTATTCATGTCCCTTGCCCATTTATTGATTGGGGAATGGTTTGATTTTTTATACAATTGATTTAACTCCTTGTATATTTGAGTAACTAGACCCGTCTGAGATTTTTGTTATAAAGATTTTTTCCCAATTTGTTGTTTCCCTTCTGATTTTGGTTGCATTGTTTTTGTTTGTACAAAAGCCTTTTAATTTAGTATAATCAAAATCATTTATTTTATATTTTGTAATTTTCTCCAACTCTGGCTTGGTTTTAAAATCTTTCCTTTCCCAGAGATCTGACAAGTATACTATTCTGTGTTCACTTAACTTATTTATAGTTTCCCTCTTTATATTCAGATCATTCACCCACTCTGAATTTATCTTGGTGTAGGATATGAGATGTTCATCTAAACCTAATCTTTCCCATATTGTTTTCCAAATTTCACAGCAGTTTTTGTCAAATAATGGATTTTTGTCCCAAAAGTTGGGCTCTTTGGGTTTATCATACACTGTCTTGCTGATGTCACTTACCCCAAGTCTATCCCACTGATCCTCCCTTCTGTCTCTTAGCCAGTACCATATTGTTTTGATGACCACTGCTTTATAGTATACTTTAATATCTGGTACTGCTAGGCCACCTTACTTCACATTTTCTCCATTATTTCCCTTGATATTCTTGATCTTTTGTTCTTCCAAATGACTTTGTTATAGTTTTTTTCTAATTCACTTGAAGTTTTTTGGTAGTTTGATAGGTATGGCACTAAATAAATAAACCAATTTGGGTAGGATGGTCATTTTTATTATGTTATCTCAACCTACCCACAAGCAATCAATGTTTTTCCAATTATTTAGATCTAGTTTTAATTGTTTGGAAAGTGTTTTGTAGTTGTGTTCGTATAATTCCTGTGTTTGTTTTGGTAGATAGATTCCTAAGTGTTTTATATTGTCTAGGGTGATTTTAAATGGTGTTTCTCTTTCTACCTCTTGCTTCTGTGATGTGTTGGAAATATATAGAAATGCTGATGATCTATATGCATTTATTTTATATCCTGCAACTTTGCTAAAGTTGTTGATTATTTCTACAACCGTTTTAGTTGATTCTCTAGGATTTTTTAAGTAGACCTTCATATCATCTGCAAAGAGTGATAGCTTAGTCTTCTCATTGCCTATTTTAATTCCTTCAATTTCTTTTTCTTCTCTAATTGCTACTGCTAGTGTTTCTAGTACAATGTTAAATAATAGAGGTGATAATGGGCATCCTTGTTTCACTCCTGATCTTATTGGGAAGGCTTCTAATTTATCCCCATTGCATATGATGCTTGTTGATGGTTTTAGATATATACTGTTTATTATTTTTAGGAAAGGTCCTTCTATTCCTATACTTTTCAATGTTTTCAAAAGGAATGGGTGCTGTATTTTGTCAAAGGCTTTTTCAGCATCTATTGAGATAATCATGTGATTTTTGTTTGTTAGACTGTTGATATGGTCAATTATGCAAATGGTTTTCTTAATGTTGAACCATCCTTGCATTCCTGGTATAAATCCCACCTGATCGTGGTGGATGATCCTCTTGATCACTTGCTGGAGTCTTTTTGCTAGTATTCTGTTTAAGATTTTTGCATCTATGTTCATTTGGGAGATTGGTCTGTAGTTTTCTTTCTCTGTTTTTGATCTACCTGGTTTTGGAATCAGTACCATATTTGTGTCATAAAAGGAATTTGGTAGGACTCCTTCTTTGCTTATTATTTCGAATAATTTGTCTAGTATTGGGATTAGTTGTTCTTTGAATGTTTGATAGAATTCATTTGTGAATCCATCAGGACCTTGCGATTTTTTCTTAGGGAGTTCTTTGATGGCTTGTTCAATTTCTTTTTCTGATATGGGATTGTTTAGGTATTCTATTTCTTTTGCTGTTAATCTAGGCAATTTATATTTTTGTAAATATTCATCCATATCACTAGATTGCTATATTTATTGCCACATACAGGCATTTAATCTTAATAGTATTAGTGTGAGAGGAGAGAAAGAGAGAGAGAGAGAGAGATCTTGACATCTCATGTAATCCTTTGGTTTCTGAAAACACCTCTTCTTTGATTTTCTGGACTGGACTTGTTCTCAGAGGGGCTCTGAAAGGAGCAGCCTCTCCTAGGAGATGTGATTCTCTGGTTTAGGTGACTTGTAGAAATTCTCTGAGGTTTCTGCTAAACACTTTTGCAAAGCAGACCACAGTACAATTTACCAGAACCACTTACATTTAATTTTTCCAATAACTAGTTCAGGTGGTGAAAACCATTTCAAAACTTATCAGTCTCATTCTATCAATCACAGAGACATAAAAGAAATATCAAATGAGGAACCTTACACATAGTTTACACAAATTTATGTTTTTATATCTCCCTTGTCTCTATGTTTGTCTAAACCAGATTTCATTGCTAAGCAGCCTATTAGTTCATTATAAACTTATATCTATCAGAAAATTATATCTACTTCTGTAGTCATTCCCCCACTTTAGGAGGATTACATACTTTGAATCTTGATGATAGAAATTTGTTATGAAAGGAAAAAGCAGAGACACAGTTATCATAGGGCAGTCAGACTCTAGAAGGGAATAGACTGATCTGACAGGGAAAACGCCCCTCAGCTGTTTCAAGTAAAAGTCTCAACCAACAGCTAAGGAGGTCCCAGTATTCCACAAACATAGCATGTGCCTTTGCTAGGCTCAAAACTGACCATGTAAGAAAAACTCTGTTCAAAAGGAAATGGGGCGATGGGGAAACTGAGTCAAGAGTGTAAGGATAAATTCTTCACTGCAGATGGAAAGCAGCTACACAAGACAGCATATGGGGGTTGGGCTTTCCTCAGGCCAATAGTTGTCAGGTATGCTTGAAGGCTGGTCTAAGAAGATCCTTACTTAAAGGGTCTGAGCCCTATGGCTACCCTGTGGGAATGAAACCAAATATCACTCTAAATGATGAATATGGCTAGAGATGATATTCTTCCATTTGAGTGGATATTATAGACTAACAGGGAGTAATTCTCAGACAAGACTATGTGTAGTAATCAGTAGAAATCCCCCTACTGAAAGGAAGTCCCCACGAACTGCCAAATCTTAACAAGATGGAGAGATTCTACTCAAAGAAGTAGGATGAAGAAACAGATCAGCAGCTCAGACCACAGGCTTTATACTAGCAAAGGTAACTTCTTTGATTTGTCAAGGGAAGGTATAAACTGGGAAGGTGATGTGAATATGGAAATAAAGGTGAGGAGAGAGGGATCAGGAAACTCTAACAATTTATTTGGTTGGATTAGAAACAGGCCTCCCCTTTCAGGGAAAGGCCCTTCACAGAGTTCCACCTTCTACCAAGCTTCAGCTTCTAGTATCTAGCTAAATGGATGGAAAAACCAGCTAGGCTTGTGGATAGCAGATATAGGATGAAGTTCTTCTGTGATGGTTGATGATGTTAATCTAGATGTGAGTTGATGAGATATATATCTGCTGCAGAGTGCAGGAAATAATAGAGAATGGCAGACACAGCTTGGATCAGCACAGTAGACCAGGAAATGGTAGTCCTGATGTGGATCAACAAGGGTTTGATGGAGAGTCCTACCCAGACCTCCCACCACCCTTGACCCTAACTCAGGACTGAGTTCACTTGCCTGAGGTTCACTTCCTTTTATAGTGCTGTTCTAACTGTCCTTCAACTGCCTCCTGGTTTCTTGGCATTCCAAAATATGAGCCCCATCATGATGCTCCTTGCAGAAAATGGTCACTTGGAGAAAATGGTTACAATTATGCTGGTTTTCTATTGTCAGAATTTTAACCTATAAATTCTATCTAAATCTTGTTCCTATTGCTCTAATCCAGTGATGGGCAAACTACGGCCCAAGGGCAAGATGTGGCACCCTAAAATGTTCTATCTGGCCCAAGTGACATTATTCCTAATCTGATGAATACAATGAGTAGGATACAATACAGTGAAACTTCAAAAGAGTTGCCTTAGAAACAGACTGAATGATAAGCATTTCCTTTCCTTTGGCCCCCTCTTTAAAAAGTTTGCTCATCACTGCTCTAATCTATTCTCTTCTAGCTAATTCTATCCGGGCTGTTTCCCACAACAAAGAAACCTACCACTTATGCTATATCTTAGCTAATTCTACCTACTTACAAACTAAGATGGGTAAAGGAAAGTAATTTGATGAGAAGGATGGGGTTTTGCAGGTATGACATGCATAACAGACAATTAAGCAAAGTTTGAACACAAACATGTAACAAATAACATTGTAAACAAAACAAAATGCAAGTTTTCAAAGTTGCAGTAAAGTTATATCTGAACTTACTTCTTATCACTTATATTAAAACAAAGCAATCATAGAATTCTACAGTTCCGCAACACTAGCAGAATAATCCCAAAGCAAATCTATCACTCTAACAATGAAATTAACTAATCTTAAGTGTTACATGAGTTAGTATCTCTTATCCACACTATATTAGTATTGTTAATTCTTGAGATCTATCTATCATCTCCAGATAATCTGATGAAGACAGCTTACTTGATAAGAAGTAAGGACACTTATCAGGTGTATCAAGAAAATCTCAAAAGGTCCCAAAACTCTCTCCTCACATGGTATGAGTGGGACCCCTAACTGAAGAATATTCTTTCTTTTCAATGCCAAAATCCCCTATAAATTTGCTGGGGAGAGATCTTTTATGCAAACTTAGAGCCACAATAACTTGCTCTCCAGATGGCTCTATGTCATTAGAAATACCTGAGGAATCTTTAAATTTGCTCTCTGTGCTTCTCTCAGAGAGCCAGGAGGTGAAGCAGCACCTACCTTGGGAATACCTGCTGATATCCCTGAGTCTCTTTGGGCCACTATCATGTTCGTGTTCAAATTAAGGCAAAAGGATGCCCCACTCCCTCCATTCCTCAGTACCCTCTATCAAAAGAAGTGTTTCAGAGAATCACCCCAGTAATAAATTCAGTAATTGAGCAAGTAATGATAATTACATGCAAATCAGAATATAATACACCTATCTTACTTGTTTAAAAGCCGAAAATAGGCTCAAATGGAAAAGCCCAATATTTATTTGTTTAAGATTTAAGGGCTGTAAATAATCATGTCATAAAAGACATCCTGTGGTTTCAAACACAAACACAATAATTTCCTCTATTCCCAGTACAGCCACTTTATGGTAGTGGACTTACGCTCAGTATTTTTTTCGATTCCTATTAATGAGGATTCCAGAAATATATTTGCTTTTACCTGGAAAGGTTCCCATACACGTGGTCTTATTTTGCCTCAAGGTTACGTGGAAAGTTCTACCCTCTTTGAACAAATTTTGAGCCAAGACAGAGAAAATATAAAATTTTAAAACAGTAAGTTAATTAAATATATGGATGATTTGCTCTTGGCCTCACCAAATGCCAAAACATATCAAGAAGATAGTAAACATCTTCTTTTGGAATTACATAAAAGAGGCCACAAGATCTAGAAGAAAAAGATTCAGTGGTGTCTCTTGTAAGAGGGGAAAACTAGATATTTAAGGTATAGTCACCAGAAATCGATTAACTCAATTTCAAAATAAAATAGACCCAAGTCAAGATGACTTTTATGGTGGTTTATTTACAATTAGGAAGGTTGAAGATAGGGAAGTTGAGAGAGAGAAACTCTGGCCTGGACCCAAGGTCTGAACCAGGTAGGTATTTAGAGGTCCCGGCAGAGAGGCACAGAGGTTAATTAAACAAGGTTTCTAGCCACAAGGCCTCCTCCAATAAAAGAGGCCTCCTTAAGGGTAGAACCTCCAGAAAAGCCAAGGGAAGAGAAAGAGAGTCAGCCTAACTTACCCAC
Organism: Gracilinanus agilis; assembly: GCF_016433145.1. Taxonomy (NCBI): domain Eukaryota; kingdom Metazoa; phylum Chordata; class Mammalia; order Didelphimorphia; family Didelphidae; genus Gracilinanus; species Gracilinanus agilis. The sequence goes on along the minus strand of NC_058130.1, from coordinate 798,659,696 downwards.
ATGACAATTCAAAGTGAAGCAGTCTGAGGTCTCACCAGAGATCCTTCAACACCAAATTCAAAGTGCCAACTCCCCTCCACAGGAAGTTACCATCATATTTAAAAGATAGCATCTTTCATCACTTCCTGTATCCACCTCCAATTTCAAGTGGACAAATGGCAGCCTTGACAGTGTTTTGGACTGCCCAAAGGGCAGTCCCTTGTTTCTGATTTGTTACTTATTATCATGTGTGGATAACAGACCTTCCCCTCCCAACTTAATTCTAAGTTGGGTGGGGTGACATTATTCCTGGTGGCTAGAGTCTGAACAAATGAATGAGGGTGAGCTAATTCCATTCACACACTCCCCAAAGTGGAATATTTAGGGTTCATTTTAACTGCTTATGCCCATTCTATTTCTCCTAAGAGCATTGAAGATATTCAAAAATTGAGAGATCCTACCACTAAGAAACAGTTTAGAGCAATTGTAGGAGCAACAGGTTTTTGTAGACAATGGATCCCTTGCTATGGGAAATTACTAAGCCCCTTATAGCACTAACAAGAAATTCAGTCCCTGAACCACTCAAATTAGAGCCAGAACACATTTCAGCTCTGTCAAATCTAAAATGGGCTATCCTGTCATCCTCTGCTCTAGGCATCCCAAATTACAACAAGCCATTTACTTTGTATGTACATGAATGGAGAGGGATAGCTTCAGGTGTTTTAACTCAAACTTTGGGACCTCATCAGTGTTCAATTGCTTATTATTCAGCCCAGCTGGACCCAGTAGCTTCAGGAGCACCACCATGTCTTAGAGCAGGGGTCGGCAACGTATGGCTCTCAAACCATATTTGGCTCTTTTGAGGGCCAAATATGGATCTTTCTGCAGGAGCCATAATGCCAATTTTCTTTCAGGTGCTGTTACAGGAGTGTGCACTGTTACAGGAGCGTGCACTGTGAGAACTGTATGGCTCTCATGAAATTACATTTTAAAAAATGTGGCATTTATGGCTCTCATGGCCAAAAATGTTGCTGACCCCTGTCTTAGAGGCATAGCTGCCACAGCTTTGCTAGTAACAAAAACTGTTGATCTAGTATTGGGATGCCCATTAACAATTATGTGCCCACATGAAGTAGAAGCATTGTTGCTAAGGCATAGAACACAGGCATTTTCTGATCAAAGAATTACAAGGTATGAAACAACCTTATTAAATAATGAAAATATTACTTTAAAAGGTACAAGTCTTAATCCTGCTACCTTGCTTCCTGATTTACCAGTCTCAGGAGAACCATTACATAATTGTGAAACACTAGTGTTCATGACTGAAATGCCTCAAGATAATCTCCTGGACAGTCCTTTTGATAATCTAGATATAGTCTTATTTACTGATGGTTCTTCTTTTATGAGGGATGGCATACATTACACTAGAGCTGCTGTAGTCACAGAATATACAACTGTGTGGTCAGCTTCACTACCCTCAAATATAAGTGCTCAAGGTGCAGAACTTATAACCCTAAAACATGCCTGTATAATTGCCACAGATAAAAAGACAACAATTTATACAGATTCTAGATATGCATTTGGAATTTGTCATTTAGTGGGTATGTTATATCTTCAGAGAGGATTTTTAACCTCAACTGGAAAATCTATAGCTAATGCAAAAATTATTAATGAAGTTCTTTCTGCTCTCCAGCTACCCAAAGTCCTAGCTCTAGTTCATTGCCCTGCCCATACAGGTGGCACTGACCCTGTCTCTAGGGGAAACAACTGGGCAGATACTGCTGTAAAGCTAGCAGCTATAGAAGGGCCCGAATTAATTTTAACATTAACAACCACTGATAACTCAAATGTATCACCTTCATATAATGAAAAGAAAGTAAAAAATGGAAACAAAATTTAAAGCTAAGCAGATTAATGGAGTATGGGTGTCCTCTGAAGGAAAACCCCTGTTCCTTAGAAGTTTTTAATCAATAAATTTGCCAATCTATTAATAAAACAGTCATTCTGGTACCCAGGGCATTGGGGACTCTTTTAAAAGAATATGGATAGCCCCTGGTATAACTACTATAGCCTCTAATGTGTGTGCAGTCTGCCCTACCCACCAAGCATATAACCAACACGCCTTTCATGGCAAAGCTTTTAGTGGGCATCCTTTGGCTTACATACCTTTTGAGCACCTACATATTGATTTCATAAATATGCCAAAGGCTGGACATTATAAATTTTGTGTAGTCATAGTGGATCAACTGACCAGATGGCCAGAAGCATTTCCTACTGCCTGGCCTACAGAAGCTTTTGTTGCCAACGTGCTTTTAAAAGAGATTATACCTCGTTTTGGCCTGCCTGCACATATTGATTCAGACAGGGGAAGTCATTTTACTGATTCAGTTTTATCTCAAATATATTGTTGTTTGGGGATAACTCCCAAATTCCATGTACCATATCATCACCAGAGCTCAGGACAAGTTTAAAGGATGAACAGAGAACTTAAAACTATGATTAGCAAATTATGCACTGAAACATTTAAAATGCCTTGAAATTCTCCTTCTGGCTCTATTTTATCTTAGAAACAAGCTGTTATGCAGAAGTAAGGCAAGTCACTGGTAGTGAGGCGGGATAAAAGGTGATATATGTGATAGGAGGAGGAATGAAGGGGATAGGTGAGTTAATGGATGAATGAGGTTGTATATAGGAGGTAAGGGAATGAATGGGAGTATAGGAAGGGCTGCTCAAACAGGCTAATCACAGGAGGTTAGAGGCAGAGGGTACTGGGAGGAAATAAACTGGACCCTTCAGGCAGGGAAAGTATCTCTATGATATAAAGGAAGTTGGGCCAGTCAGAAATGTTTTAGATCTGGCTGGAGGGCTTCTCTTGTTAATTTCTAAAGTCCCTTGAGGGAGGAGTCAAAAGGGCTCCTCCCTGCCAGTGAAACTGATGTCTGCAGGAAGTCTCAGCTGAGTACTTCCTGCCCAAGATGGATGCCTAGGTTTCCCTCAAGAAATAAAGGAAAGTAGTTCCTTCCCTCTTCAGCCTTTGCCTTAATCTTCAATACAATGGTTCACCAGAGTAGGTAACAAAGGGGATTTATTAGTGTCAGGGATAATCAGAGGGAAACAGGGGTTTAGGGTTTTGTAATAGCTGCTAGGGAGAAAATTGATGGTGAGGGAAGGGTCACAGGAGAGGATCAGACTGAGAGAGGCCGGCTCTCCCAGTCAGGAAGGTTTGACTGCCCTGAAGTAAAATATTTACCAGATCACTAAATAAGGGGTAGCTTGATTTTAGGATGTCTTACTTACCTACAGAAACTAAGCCCACAATGTCCAACTGCCAAAATCACCCTTCCTCCCAGGGCCCAAAGGGAAATTCAGGGAAAATAGCAGGGATGTAACATGGAGAAGTCGGGGAGAGGTCCAGAGAAATCGGCTAGGTCCAAATGCCCAAAGACAAAAGTCATAGGCCAACGCAAAGCCAAAAACCAAAAGCCCCCAAAAGCCAAAAGGCAAAAGCCCAAGCCAACAGACAAAAAGCTCCTCAGTTGGAACTTCAGCACTATTTATAGCCTCAGGCTCCAACTGTCTTTTGTGAACATTCTAAACTTCTAACTGCCAAGGCTCCTACAGTTAAATTTGCAAAAGCAAAAAGCTTTTGTTGCAACCTTGCATTACAAGGCCCAGAGGAGATTTGCACAACTCACCATATGAAATGCTTTTTGGACATCCCCCTATACACGCTAAGCCTTTTTCTCCTGCATATACATCACTATTGGAAGGAGATACTTCTATTGCTTCCTATATACAGGAAATGCAGCTCAAACTGCATGAACTTCATGAATCCGGAGCTGCAGTACAAGCAGGACCAATAGACTTTTCACTTCATGACCTGAACCATGGGGACAAGATGTACATAAAGAACTTGCAGCGTACTGGAACAACTCAGCCATCCTGAGCAGGTCTGTTTCAAATATTGTTAACCACTCCAACAGCTATAAAAATTGGAGAAAGGAACTCTTGGATTCATTGTTCACATGTTAAGAGAGCATCATATTCTATTGAAACTGACTGACTGCATGTTGTCACAAGCACTGGAGATAAAATTCCATAGATGAGTGGATACTGTTTTGGGGAACACATTGAATTCCTAAATTTTTATTTTATTATTGCCTTTTATTTTTCTAATAGAATATTTGATTCTTTCCCTTTCTTATTTCTTGTACTTAAAGTGTATACAAACAATATTAATCTTTTTGATTCTGCAGTAATATAAGTTTAAAATATATCTGTTTTAATATTAATGCATACCCAAAAGCTTTAGACTATGGAAACCTGCCATTTATTGATAAATATTATGGGACTGTGATTAATATTTATGTCTGATTCTAGGAAATGGGAACCAAAAAAAGGAGTACAGACTTCATCTACACAGTGCCATAAAAGCATGGGCTTAACCTGAATAGTACCAAAAAAAAGAACACACAGGTCAAAAAATGAAACCAATCCAAGTTGGATTATTGAATTCCTATGCCAATATGAAAGGACTTGAACCTAGTGTGAGACTCAAGGTTGTGGCGCTTGACATATGTTTAAGACACAGGAATCCTTGAACTACACTCTTTGTGAAATATTTTCTATCAAGTACCTAATAATTGGCTGTTCTGGCTCCCCTATCCCTGAGAATGAAGATAAATCAGACCAGGGAATGACACTTCACTTTTATATGAAAACAAAGTCCATTTTTCTTTCTTATACTATGGCACCTTCCTGTTGTCCTGGATTCAAATAGATAAGTGCTACATTACTGTAGTTTATCCTATAGACCTGTGGGCCAGAAATTACTTTAATTGGACCCTAATACAAGGGACTATTGTGAATTTATTCTTGCTTACTCAGAAATTTTATATACATAGATTTTTGATATTTTGCTTCTCATTCTGAATTTTTTATTTTTCCCTAAGTTTAATTTTCCTTCTATTTGTTTTTTCTTTTTATGTTTTTGGATTTCTTTTGATAACTGACTCATACACCCCCTAACTCAACGATGTATTCTGAGTTGATCTGGGTGTTGGTCAACACCTTCTTCAGAAGGAATTGTATTTTCATTAAAAATGCAAGAATTAAAATTTTGTTCAAAAAATTTTCAGGAAAAGAAGCTTGCTAATTCCTTGAACCCAGAAAATGAACTGTTTGGAGAAAGATGCCTGCAGAAGCCTATACTGAATGAAGACAATCCAGAATGAACTTCGGGGTGCAATTGATTGGACTTCAGGGGATTGAACACAATTATTTTGAATTGTAAACTCTTATGCCAAAGGGGATTGCCCCCTGATTGGCTTTTTGTCAATGCATCTAACAAAACATTGGTTTTGCTTTCTCTCTCTCTCTCTTCTATTTCCCTCTTATCTGTAACTATCGTAATTAGAAGATTTTGGGGGGTACAACATGATTACACCAAATGATCAATTGGGGAGATGAGTCTCCTAAATAATCACAGGGGGGATTGTGATAATGAGATTAAATCTACCCATTCTTAGATCTAATCACCAAAAGTGTAAACAACCCCACTTAATTCACAAATTAGGAAGTCTGTAACCCACGTGTGCAAGAGTGGGTGACAAATCAGAATTGACTGACTGCCCTCTGGGAAGTCCTAAGCAAAGTGTTTTTTGTGATTGGACACATAAACTAAGAGGAAGGCACAGAAAGTAACAAAAAAAGAAGCGCCTTTAAAAGGGAGTGACAACTTCCTGTAAATCTCTTCTTGTTCATTTCTTGGACCTGGAGGAGAGCTGGCTGGGACCTTGCACTGGGTGAGACCGTCCTTAAATCTCTCCCTTAGAACTACACTGATGAGTATAAAGACTGACCTTTCCTGGATTTCTCTGAAGGAACTCTCCTTTCAAGAGGGGCTTTGTGACTGAAGCTTTTGCTTCATTCATCCTCCGCCCTGAGCCCTAAGCCCAAGGCTGAGCCTTCTCTGGCTGAGGACTAATTAACCCAGCCTGGGTTGAGCCAGGGGCCAGAGCAAATTATTTAGTTCACCTAACCAAAATCCTAATTTTACTCCTTACACTGCAAAGTAACCTTTTCTATGTTCCACTAATTTACTTATAATATGACCCTTTATATTTAAATTATATGTCCATTCTGACCTTATCTCAATATAGGGTGTAAGATATTGGTCTATGCCTAGCTTCTGCCATACTGTTTTCCAGTCAAATAGTGAGTTCTCATCCCACAAGCTGAGATCTTTGGGTTTTATCAAACACCAGAGCAATTAATATTTTCATAAATGTTTAGATTTCAGTTTATTTTTGTGAAAAGTGTTTTATAACTGTGTTCATATAAGGCAAACAGATTACCAAGTATTTCACATTGTCTGGAATATTTTAAAATGAAATTTCGCTTTCTATTTCTTGCTGCTGGACTTCGTTGGTAATATAGAGAAATGCTGATTCATATGAATTTATATTGAGTCCTGCTACTTTGCTAAAGTTATTAATTCTTTCAACTGGTTTTTCAGTTGATTCTCTTACTATACCATCATGTCCTCCTCAAAGAGTGATAGTTCAGAGGGCAGCTGCATGGTTCAGTGGATTGAAAGTCAGGCCTAGTGATGGGAGGTCCTAGGTTCAAATCTGGCCTCAGACACTTCCTACGTGGGTGACCCTGGGCAAGTCACTTAATCTCCAATACCAAGCCCTTCCCACTCTTCTGCCTTGGAACCAATATACAGTATTGATTTAAAGATGGAAAGAAAGGGTTTAAAATTTTTTAAGAATGTTTAAAAGTGATAGTTTAGGGGGCAGCTGGGTAGCTCAGTGGATTGAGAGCTAGGCCTAGAGACGGGAGGTCCTGGGTTCAAATCTGGCCTCAGACACTTCCCAGCTGTGTGACCCTGGGCAAGTCATTTGACCCCCATTGCCTACCCTTACCACTCTTCTGCCTTGGAGCCAGTACACAGTATTGACTCCAAGATGGAAGGTAAGGGTTTAAAAAAAAAGTGATAGTTTAGTTTGTTCTTTACCTACCTTAACTCCTTCAATCTCTTTTTCTTCTCTTATTGCTAAAGCTACATTTCTAGTACCATTTTAAATAACAGAGGTGATGATGGACATGCTTGCTTCACCCTTGATCTTATGGGGAAGGCTTCTAACTTATCACCATTGCAGATGATACTTGCTGATGGTTTCAGATAGATACTACTTATTATTTTAAGAACAGGCCCTTTCATTCCTCTGTTTGCCAGTGCTTTTAATAGGAATAGCTTTTGTAACTGGTCAAAGGTTTTTTCTGCATCTACTGAGATAATCATGCCATTTCTGTTAATCGGGTTATTGATGTGGCCAATTATGCTGATAATCCTAATCTTAAACCAACCTTGCGTTCCTGGTGTAAATCCTGCCTGGTCATAGTGAATAATCCTTGGGATAACTTGCTCTAGTCTCTTTGCTAGTGTTTTATTCAAGATTATTGCATCAATGTTCATTAAAGAAATTGGTCTGTGATTTTCTTTCTCTGTTTTTTATCTTCTGGCTTAGATATCAGCACCACATTTGTGTCAAAAAATTGGATAGGACTCTTTCTTTGCCTATTTTGCCAAATAGTTTATATAGTATTGGAAACAATTGTTCTTTAAATGTCTGATAGAATTCACTTGTGAGTCCATCTTGACCTGTAGATTTTTTCTTAGGGAGTTCTTTGATGACTTGTTCAATTTCTTTTTCTGAGATAGGATAATTTAAGTATTCTCTGTCCTCTTTTGTTACTCTGGGCAATTGTTATTTTTGTAAATATTCAACCATTTCACTTAGATTCTCAGATTTATTGACATATACTTGGATAAAATAGCTCCTAATGATTGCTTTGATTTCTTCTTCTTTGGAGGTGAAATCACTATTTCCTTTTCTGATACTGCTAGATTTGACTTTCAGGTAGTCCAAGAATTCTTAGACTGTCTCTCCTGCATCTATTTTCCAGGTGAGTTGTTTTTACCATGAAATACTTTATATATTCTTCTGTTTCTCATTCCTTCAATTTTCTTTGATTGTTTCTTTGTGTATTGTAAGGGTGAAAAGGGGGTTTTATGGGTTCAATATATTAAAGATGGTCACCAGAGGATTGAACTATTATCAATCCTCAATTAGGAATAATCTCAAATCAAAATTGACTTTTATGGAAATTTATTTACATGAGAAGAGAGAGAGGAAGTATGGAAATAAGAATCTATTCCACTGATTAGTCCAGGTAGATCTTAACCCTCAGCTGAGGGTTAAAGGGCCTGAGGCCCGGAGGTGAATGGAGCAAACTTCATTCACAGAGTCTATAAAAGGAAGTTTCTTAATACAAGTTCAGGAAGATTCAGTTTTTAAACTCACCATGTGGAACAGTCTCGGTCATAAACCAGCAAAGCTCCTTCGGGTCCCCTTCACCAAACCAGCAGCCTCACTCACTCAACTCTCTCTGGAAGGGCTCACATATGAGTCACTTTCCAGTGCCTTCCTTTAGCCTGCATGTCCAATCACAATAGACACTTTCTCATAGAAAGCGTAGGGGGCGGTGTGTTGATTCTGATACTCACTCTAGCACATGTGGGTTAGGACCTCCCAGAATTGGAAGGTGCTCTCACCTTTGGTGATTAAATCTAAAGATGGGCAGTGTAGAGTTAATCTAATTATCACAGTTTCATCAAGTCATTAGCTTCTATTTGTTGAATTAAAAAATGTTTTTTACAGCCCTTACCTTCCACCTTAGAATCAATATTGTGTATGGGTTCTCAGGCAGAAGAGTGGTAAGCATTGGGCAATGGGGGTCAAGTGACTTCCTCAAGGTCACTCAGCTAGGAAGTTTCTGGGGGTAGATTTGAACCCAGGACCTCCCATCACTCAGCCTGGTTCTCAATCTACTGACCCCCCACCTATCCCCCACCCCCATTCTAATTTTTAAAGGATGATTTTCTCCTATGATCTTTTGAACCTACTTTTCCATTTTGTCAGTTCTCCTTTTCATAGAATTCTGTTCTTCATTGGATTTTTGTGCCTCTGTTTCCATTTGACCAATTCTCCTCTGTAAGGTGTTATTTCCTTTTTGCATTACTTCCCCATTTTTCTGCCACCTCTCTTATTTGATTTTTAAAATTCCTTTTTGAGCTCTTTTAGTGCATGAGGCCAATTCCTGTTTTCCTTCAAAGTTTTACAAGTGGCTGCTTCATCTCACTGTCCCCTCCTGAGGCTGTCTTGCTCTTCTTTGTCTCAAATGATTTTCTCTGGTTGGGTGTTTCTTTTGTTGTTTGCTTATTTCCCAGCCCCTTTTTTACTTTTACTTTTACCTTAAAGGTGGGCTCTGTTTTCAGGGTTTTCCCTTCAGCTCTACTTCTGAGTTTCTGCCACCGTTCAGTTTTTCCATGGTAGCATGCTAGCCTGTGAGCTCAGAGCTCTGGAAGCTGATTCAGGCTCCTCCAGGGACTGCTGATGGCAGCAGGATTCAGAGCCCTGTAAGCTCTTTGGCACCTCAAAGAATCACCTCGGGGCTGCCTGGAGGCCAGATTGAAGTGGGCAGAGAGCTGAAGCCAGCAGAGCACCAGGAGGGCACTGCTTGGGTGAGGGGATGAGAAGCTGCCCCAGACTGGTGGCTCTGCCATCTCTCAAAGGGGTTGACCAAATCCAGAGGGATAGAGAAGGGCTCGTTCTCCCCAGAGAGGGTTCCTTCCCATCCTTTAGCCTCTCCCTTTGGGCCCTTTCCCCTTCTGCCTCTGGATCCTGAGCCAAGCCTGGCCCTTGTAAGTGCTCACTACTTGCTCCTGGCTTGTCCTGACCCTTCTCTCTTGGCCTGTCCCTGGAGGCTGCCTGCGGACCTCATCTGGAGCACTGGGAGGAACCCCAGGACTGTGGACCTCCCCACACCCAAAATGAATCTCCCCCCAGAGCAAGAATGGCTCCTCCAGCATGTGACTGGAGGAAAGGGCCCACCCTGGGTGTTGGGACTGGGGGTACCCTCCCAGTGTAGACTGGCTGGACCTGGAACTCTTGCTGCTGATACACCCTTCATCCCCTGGAGCTGAAATCTCTGCCTGGGCAGGTCCCAGGTGGGTCTGAGCCAGGATCTCCTCCCAGCTCCTGCCCATGCTGGGCCCCCTGGCCATGGGACTTGTGGACCCTCCAACAGAACCCCAACCAGCTCCAGGTTCAGCATCAGCCTATGTCTTGAATCCCCTGGAAACGGGAGGCTGAGAGGAGCAGAGATGAGCTGTCCAGAGTCCACCCGGAGCTCAGGAGTCAAGGATGGCTGTTCTGGTGAGCTCAGGGCTCCCCCATGCTGGTGGCTCCTCATTCAGGCCCTGGAAAGGCAGAGGCTTTAGTGGGGGGAACCTTTTGGGGTCCTGACAGGTGTCCCACCTCAGGGTGAGTGTTCTCCAGGGCCCCCAGGAGCACAGCTCCCCCCTAGGCCTGCCTCCTGGCTGAGCTCCTACCCCTTCCTCCTTCCAGCTTCCTAATCACTTCCCCCCATGTCACCCTTCCCACACTGACCATTGGGTGACTCCCAAATTTCAATCCTTGCCCGCAGGAACCCAAGAGTCCCCCTTTCAGCTCCCCCTTCAAGACCCAGGAGTCCTGCCCCCAGCTCCTGCTTAGAGATTCCACTGTCACACCTTCACCCCAGCCCTCTGTGGGGATCCCTGAGCTCTGCCTTCCTGCCTCCAGGCACCCCCAGGAGCCAAAGCCCTTTTCTGGACCCCTTCTTTTGTAATGAATGGGTCAGGAGGCCTTAAGCTGGTAATAAGGCTAGAAGGAGGAAGGTGCTAGTTGGAAGGATGGAGTGAGCCGTACCTGGGCTGAGCTTGAAACTGGTTATAAATGTATCAAGGATCCGACCCAGGTAACTGAATGTCAAGTGAAACTCTCACTGCTAGACACCCGGCTCCTTTAAGATATCAAACTACCATCCCCTTTCCTGCTGAGGATGGAGCTTCCTATTGGTGACTCGTAGGCTGACAGGAAGTGGATCTTGAACTTCCTGCCCTTCAGCAATAGAGTTTATTCCTGCTCAAACTGCTCAGAACCTTTCCTGTTGCCTGTCCCTGTTTGGCCTTAGATGGTAGGCAAATGACCACAGAGTTCTCAGGTTAAGACTAAGTGGTTTATTGATAACAGAGTAATGGGAACAAGGCAGTGGAAAGAGGGTTAGGAAGTACTGAGAACTAAGGGCGAAAGGTTTATCTGACTTAGGTTGCTAACAGGACTTGTCAGGATGCTCTTCTGCTGACCCAGGGCAGGCAGCCCAGGGTCAGAGTGATGTGATCTCCGGATAATAAAGTTGATCTTTGACTAAAGGTTTGCCAGTAGTGCTGATAGTATTGATAAGTTGTTCTGCAGGATTGGTTTAACCCTATCCTAGGCCTATCTACCCACATTCTCACTCCCACCACCCAGGGTCCAGGGGGTAAAGGATAAGTGAGTGTTTAGGGGAGAAGTCAGGGAAGAACAGAACCCAGCCCTGGGTCTCCAGGGCTTTATATACTCTTGGCTCAGCTAGCAGTTGGTACTTGCCCTTTGCCTCATGCCACTGTCAACATTCCAACGAGGGTAACTGACAGGTTACCCCAAGCCAACATTACAAAGTTAAGAATTCTATATTACAAGATGCCCATTTGTCTTTTGGAAATTTGCACCTTGCAACATTTCCAGATTCCTATATTACTAAACTACACTAAAGAATTCTACACTTACACTAAAACTAAACTAAAAATATTCCCCTTAATCCCTTCAAAGTATCCCAAAACAATAAATGGTTCTAACTCCTATTCTTAAGCTATTTCTATTCTGAGCTAAGCTAAGACAAGTTATAGGGAAGAGTAAAGGAAAGAAATTGGGATTAAGTTTTACAAAAATTTGAAGAGAAAGGAAAAAACAAGATTAAACACAAATCAACAGAACAGTTTTTGAACCATGACTTTAGCTAAAATATAAACCGAAGTAATGAACTCTAACTATGAAATCTTCTATCTTCATGAACTAACAACAAAATGTAACAACTAAGAAAAAGTTTTCTCTAGCAACGTTCTAAAAAAAACAAATACAAATTTTCTAAGTGTTAGTATGTTATAATGTTAATACACTTATGCCTATGTTAGAAAGGTGTTAGTAAAAATAAGTAAACTTAATATTAGCCACATGCCTTTCAATTAAACTAAAAGAGTTTAAACTATGTACAGTATTTTACAAAGAAAAATTCTGACCCTAATCTATCTTACTAGAGCTAACTATTCTCTCCCTGTGTGTTAGTACTAACTATCCCTAAGGGTTAGTGTTTGAACCAAGTAAGAGAAAACTCTAAGCTATGGCACACAAACCCTTCGCTCTTGTAAGGGGGGAAAAGGGATTTTTTGGGTTCAATATATTAAAAGATGGTCACCAGAGGTTGAACTATTATCAATCCTCAATTAAAAATAATCTCAAGTCAAAATTGACTTTTATGGAAGTTTATTTACAATTAAGAAGAGAGAGGAAATAAGGAAATAAGAATCTAACCCAGTAGGTAATTTACTATGATTCTCTAATTAATCCAAATAGATCTAATTAACTCTCAACTGAGGGTCAGAGGGCCAGAGGCCCAGAGCTGAATGAAGCAAAGCTTTATTCACAGAGTATATTAAGGAAGTTCCTTAAGAGAAGTTAAGGAAGATTCAGTCAGTTTTTAAACTCACCACCTCCATGGATCAGAAGAGCTAGAAGATCTCCTTCACCATCTACCCTCTTCACCAGAAGCCCTCTCACTCACTCAACTCCCTCTTTTTAAAGGGGTCACTTATGTGTCACTTCCTGTGCCTTCCCCTAGCCTGCTTGTCCAATCACAATAGACGCTTCTCATAGAACGCCGAGGGGGCAGTCAGTTGATTCCGATTCATCACTCACTCTAGCACAGGTGGATTAGGCCCTCCCTGAATTAGAGGTGTTCTCACCTTTGGTGATTAAATCTAAAGATGGGCAGTGTAGACTTAATCTAATTATCACACTCTTATGTGTAAACTACTATTTACATATGTACATGTGAAGTTTTGGAAATGTTCTATGTGTTGACAATTGTGACCTAACTATGTGGTGAAATGTCACATACTTACTCCCGTAGAAATCTTCTGCTAACACCATATGCTGTTGAAATGGAATTCTAAGGTGTTTTGGTTGCAGTAAGAATTCTGTGGGTATGTAAGATGTGCTCTTTAAACCTACGGTTCCAACGCTGATCAGATGAACTCCTCTTCATAGCACTGGTGTAAATGACACACTGGTTGTGTAGTCAAGTCAAAGTTGTCGTTGTAGTCCTCAATGTTGATATCCTTGCGATGATCCATGAAGTCAGCAATGTCTCCGTTGTGATGTTCTATGTTACCACATGGGCTTGGCAACTTGAACTGGAACTATTGGGCAGTTGCGTTGATTTGTGTTGCAACAAATTTTGTGTGTCCATAAAACTTTTGTTGAATTTTATTCTTTACTTGATGTAATTTAAACAAAGTCAAAGTCCATTATGATGTCATTTATGACTTAATCAATTAGTCAGAGGTGTCACTTTCTAGATCTTGAATTGAATGAAGTTCTGATACTGTTTCTTCTTCTGTAACTGATCTTCTCTACTATGATAGTTTATGAATGTTTCTTCTGGGTGATTGTAAATGGATGTTAAATAATTATTTTGATGGTGATGGAACATTTTGCTTCTTCCTGACTCTTGTACTGATCTGGGCTCATACGTAAACTGCTGGAAAGCTATAATCTGATCTTTTGGCTGCATTTTTGATATGTTTTTGTTTCTTGGCTGGTTTGTTGGTGCTAATTGGTCTTCGTGCTGTATTGTGACTGGGTCTTGATGTTAGGACATATCATTAGCTGGCTTGACACATGTGACATGGAACCACAGATCCCTCCCCTTAATTTTTATTGCAATAGGGATTGTTAGGATTATTTGTGATGGTCCAAGCCACTTAGGTTCTAACACAGACTTCCTATTAAGTTTCTTATGTATACATAATCTCCAGGTTGGAAGCTGTGTAGGTTGAAATCAAAGGGTCCTCTTTGCTGTATCAAAGCCAATTTGTGAAGTTGATCTAGGCATTCTTTAAGCAACTTAATGTACTCATAGAGTTTGCATTCCATACCCAGATGTGATAGGTTATGGATACTTTTAGGTGATTTTCCATGGTAAGGTGGATGTCCATATAACATTTCAAAGGGTGACAAATGAGTAATGCTATTGGGCTGGCATCTAAGATGGAATAATGCCAAAGATAATGCATCTGGCCATTTCAAATGTGATTCAGTACAAATTGTATCCACTAGGATCTTCAAAAATCTATTCATGCAGTCAATCTGTCCATTCGATTGAGGTCTGTTCATGGAATGTAAATGTTGTTTTATCCCTAGGGATTCATACACTCTGGTTAAAATACGATGTGTGAAGTGTGAACCACTGTTAGATACAATATGTAGTGGAATAGAGAACCTTGGAATTAGCTCCCTCAGCAAAACCTTCACTACAAAAGCTGATATATTGCATCTGGCTGGAAAAGCTTCTGGCCACTTTGTTAATTGATCGGCGATTACTAATGCATACCTGTAGCCCTGACACCTTGGCATGGTTATGTAATCGATTTCTATGCACTCAAAGGGTGTGTAGGATAATGGTTTGCCTGCTACGCTATGCACTTTGGTAATAGCTTGGTTATACTGCATACAAATTCTACACCTCTGACTAATTCTCATTGCAACTTCTTATATCCCTTCTGCATTCCAATACCTGAGGATACAGTCTGCCATACCCAGACTCCCATAATACCCCTTTTGATGTAAAGCGTTGCAAAAAGTAAAATGCAGGGATCTAGGCAACATAGGTTTTCTATTTGCTCCCAGCCAAACTCCATTAGCTAAGTATGCACCATGATGTTTTTTCCAATCTTTCACTTCCTTAGGTGGATAGGCATTTTTCAGATCAACTTCATCCACCAAAGACAGGTTCAGGACTGAAATTGGTCCATACCTTGCCCCGAATTTGACTGTTATGTCTGCTCTTCTATTCCCTGATTCTACTGGCCCTCACAATTTGCTATGGCTTTTGCAATGAATTACTGAAACTTGGGATAGTAACTGGAGTGCTTATAATAGCTCGTTTATTATATTGCCATATGCTATTTGCTTTCCATTTGAAGTTATGAAACCTCTGTTTTTCCAGAGTTCCCCGGAATGATGTACCACTCCAAAAGCATATTTTGAGTCTGTATAAATGTTGACTCTCTTATTTTTGGCTAGTTGGAAAGCACGAATCAACCCCAATAACTCTGCCCCTTGAGCACTCATGGTAGATGGAAGAGATGACTACCAAAGGGTTTCAGTGGCTGTTGCTACTGCTGCACCGGTAAATCTCTGATTGTCTACTAAGTATGAAGATCCCTCTGTAAAGAGTGTCAAATAAGGATCATCCACGGGTGTATCATATAAATCATCCCTAGTCTTGTGCACGATGTCAAGTGCATCTTCACAGATGTGTAGATTTTCTCCTTCCAGAGGTAGACCTGGAATCAGAGTTGCAGGATTTAAACTTTTGCACTAGTGAAATGTGATGTTTTCATTAGCCAACAGGATCACTTGGTATTGAGATAACTTTTAGGAGGTGAAAGCTTGGAGGGTAGTATTCCATAGAGTAGATTCCACTTGATGTGGGGAAAATACTCTCAGCTCACCCCCTAATACCACTAAGGAAGCTGATTTTCTGACCATGATGGCTTCAGCAGCAATAGCTCTCAAACAACTTGGCATTCCACAAACGACCAGATCTAGCTTTGAGCTATAGTATGCAACAGGTCTGAGGGTATTCCCAAATGATTGTGTGAGAACACTGGAAGCTATCCCTTTATCCTCATGGAGATAGAGTAAGAAAGGTTTTTCATGGTTAGGGATGCCTAGGACTGGCGCTGATAGAGTTAGTGCTTTGAGCTTTTCGATGGCATGGATATGCTCCTTGGTTAATTTCAACAGCTCTGGAACTTCCTTCCTGGTAAGGTCTATCAGAGGTTTAGCGATGAGAGCATAACCTAGAATCCAGTTTCTACAGAAGCTCATTACTCCTATGATTTCCCTGAGCTGCCTCTTGGTCTTTGGCAAACTCAACTTCTGTATGTCCTCCATTCTCTTCTGGGAAATACTCCTGGTGCCCTTTTCTAAGATGAACCCCAAATACTTGACTTGGATCTTTACCCACTGAAGTTTGGGTTTTGACACCTTATGTCCCCGTTTGCCTAAATCTTTGAGCAAGTGCACGCTGTCCCTTTGACAGATGTCAGCTGATGGTGACATTAACAGGATGTAATCAACATAGTGCACCATCTTGCTATCTTGGAAAGCGATCGACTCGAGGTCTCTCTGCAAGACTTGGCAGAAGACTGAATCTGAATCTGAGAATCCCTGTGGAAGCCTCATCCACAAGATGGATTTGCCTTGCCATGTGAAGGCGAACAGCTGTTGGCTGTCTCTGTGCAGAGGAACAGAAAAATATGCTGAACAGAGATCGATGACTGTGAAACAAGCAGCTATGTTTGGTATGGCTGTTAAGATCTGAGATGGACTAGGAACCACAGCATAGGTTTTCTTCACATGGTTATTAACAGCTCTTAGATCTTGTGCCAATCGCAGTTGAGTCTTCCCATCAGGAGTTAATTTGGCTTTCTTCACAGGCATGATAGGGCTGTTATAATGTGAAAAGCCATATCTTAAAATTCCTTGTTGTAATAAACTCTCTTTGATGGGTTTCACACCTTCGATAGCATCCTTGCTCAACTTAAACTGAGGAATTTCTGGTGGTAATCCTTCCTTAACTTCTATTCTCACTGACAAGATTCTGCCCACATCATTTGAATTTTTAGCCCATACATAGTCTGGTATGTCATCAGGAACCTGATAAAAACTGTCACTTTGATGGTATGTTGGTTCCTCACTGCATGGGTCTAAAAACAAAATTGGATGATGTTCCAGAGATCTCTTAGGTAAATGAAGATAGATCTGCCCATCTGGTTGGCATTGGATAGTAGCAGCTAATTTACATAAAAGATCCCTCCTGGCTAGATTGGAAGGACACAATGCCATTAACAAAAAAGTGTGCTTGACAGTGAGAGGGCAATGAACCAATGATTGCTAGCCGCATTGACAAAAAGACTTAGATTATGGTAACCTACCAATTATTGGTAAATATTATGGGACTGTGATTAATGTCTCTCTGTCTGATTCCAGGAAAAGAGAACACAAGAGCCACTAAAAGTACTAAGAAGGCACAAGGTCATGGACACTGACTGACCAATCCCAATGGGGTTGCTGAAAAAACTGCACAGTGCCAAGGAGCACAAGGTCAAAAAGACCATACAAATATAGGTGGGATTGAGGAACTCTCATGCCAATACCAAGGACTTGAACTTAGTGTAAGACTCAAAGTTGCAATGCTTAACATATGTTAAGATGTAGGACTCTTCAAACTACACTGCCAGTCAGGTACCAAAGGTTGGCCATCATCCTGGCTCACCCATATCCCTAAGAGTGAAGGTAAATCAGACCAGGGAATGACAGACACTTCCCTTGCACAAAATCTGGTCCTTTTTTCTCTCTTATAGAATGGCAACTTCCTGTAGTCTTGGCTGCCAATGGGTAAGTGCAATATTACTGCATTTTGTCCTACAGACTAGGAGGATGGAAATTATATTAATTGGACCCTAAAACAAGGGCCTGTTATGAATTTATTTTTGTTTATTCTGCAATTTTATATACATAGATTTTGATATTTTGATTCTGATTTTAAATTTTTTCTTTCGCCCAAAGTTTCATTTTTCTTCTATTTGCTTTTCTTTTTATGTTTATGTTTTTTCTTTTGAATTGACTCATACATCCCCATAACTCAACTATGTATCCTGAGCTGATCTGGGTTTTTCTCTTTTAAACACCGTCTTCAGGGGGGATTGTATTTTTATAAAATCCAAGATTTAATTTTTTGTTTGAGAAAAATTCTCAGGAAAAAAGCTTGCTGACTCCTTTATCCAGATAATGAACTGTCTGCAGAAAGATGCCTGAAGAATCTACGTTGCATCAAGAGATCCAGAATGAACTTTGGGGTACAATTGATTGAAATGATGGGATTTGAACAGTTACTTTGAATGTACATTTTTATGCCAATAGGGGACTTCCCCCAATTGGGTTTTGTCAATGTGCCTAGAAAAACATTGGTCTTGCTTTCTCTCTCTTCCATTCCCCTCTTATCTCTAACTATTGTAGTTAGAAGACCTTTGTAGGTACAAGATGATTATGTAAAGTGACCACATGGGGTGACTAGGCACCCAAGAATCATCAGGAGGGATTGTGTGAATGGAATTAGCTCACCCTCATTCATTTGTTCGACTCTAACCACAAGGAATAATGTCACCCCACCCAACTTAGAATTAAGTGGGATGGGGAAGGTCTGTGACCCACACATAATAGTAAGTAACAAATCAAGAACAAGGGACTGCCCTTTGGGCGACTGTCCAAAACAGTGTTGAGGCTGCTATTTGTCCACGTGAAACTGGAGGTAGATGCAGGAAGTGACGAAAGATGCTATCTTTTAAATATGATGGTAACTAGCATGAGGGGCGAAGCTGAAAATGATTAGCAAGCAATAAGCTTCCAGATCTCTTTTAAGGTTCTTCCCCCTTTCCCCCCGCCCCCATATACATCAACCATTCAGAGTTCATTTCTCAGAACTCTGGATTTCCTCATGTACCCACTGGGAAGAATCTCCACTCTGTATGTTGAGAGCATTTAAGACTTTCAAAACTTCATCAGAATGGTTCACTTTGGCCACTAATTTAAACAGAATAGTTTTTTGCATATTCTTGAGGGGAAGGAAGCAGAATGGTAAATAACCAATGAAAACAAGTGCTGCTAGTAAGAAAATCAAAGCAGAGCCAATATGCACTAGTGAGCTGGAGGAATTCAAAGAGCAGAGATTCAAGCATGCTTTGCAATAGCATTTTGTCCTCAAAAACAACTGAAGGAGGGCAGCTGGGTAACTCAGTGGAGTGAGAGTCAGGCCTAGAGACAGGAGGTCCTAGGTTCAAACCCGGCCTCAGCCACTTCCCAGCTGTGTGACTCTGGGCAAGTCACTTGACCCCCATTGCCCACCCTTACCAATCTTCCACCTATGAGACAATACACCAAAGTACAAGGGTTTAAAAAAACAAACAAACAAAAAAAAAAAAAAACAACTGAAGGAGTTTGTTTACAGAGTAAACAGAGAGAAAGGCAAAATGACTAGGGAGGACAACAGGGTATTTGCATATCAAGGATTGGTTACCCCTGGGCTTTCTGAGTCAGGAGAGAGAAGGGGAAACAAAAACAGGTTTATTTTCTAAAACTGAGTTCAAATCTACTATTTGCCCTTTTGGGGTCTGTTTGCCCTCAAAAGAAACAGTAGAGAAGCCCCTTCTTGTGAAGAAAAAAAATTCCGTGTTACAAGTCTCTCTCAGCCAGGAGTCTAGGGTCAGCTTAAGACTTTGGCTGAAAAAATGGCTACTGCAGGCTAGTGGGGTGGGGGAAGGGATTGGGGTGGAAATATTTTTATATATCACCCTCTTGGGGGGGAAAAGCAGCTCAGAATGGCAGGTTCTTGTGGTGTATCTAGTTGAGGGAAGCAGAGGCTCATGCTGGGCAAGGAGTGGTGAGGAACTGAGGAACTCTGGCAGATGGACAGGAGAAACGGCAGCAGGCACAGGGCAGGAGTCAGCAGGTCCTAGAAGCAGGCTGCTTGCAAAACTTATCTAGTATTTTTTTCAAAAACTTAAAAAGACTTTTTTTTTTAGAATTCTGTCCCTTCAGGTCGCCAAAACGTAGAGATGAAAATTAACATACAAGAACTAAAGAGAATATTTTGAAAAGTTTTATTAATAATAAACTAACATAAAACCTAGAGTCAAAAAGGTGCTAAACTAGCTTCAGCTGGGCTGGCGGAGAAGAGAGAAAGAGGGAGGAGCTACAGAAGGCATGAAGCAATAAGGTGACCATGCAAACGTGGGGGTGCAGGAGAGATTAAAGGGAATTTTGGCAAATACTGAGGACTTCTGGGGGATCAAGTCTGACCTTCAAAATCTCCATTTATATACATTTTCCGTGAAACTGGAATGGAAATGCAGAGCCCGGGGCGCCCCCACACTGACCTGGACAGCAAACTCGTCCTTCCCTTTTATTCCAATGAGCCTCCCTCCGAGGCTCCCGCAGCTGCTGCTGCTGGCCTTGGCTGGCCTCTGCACGGATGCGGGCTTCTCTCCAGCACGCCCAGGCCAACCAGTGCGTGGCAATGGCCGCTTGTCTCCAGCATCTTGTCTGTCTGTCTCTAATCCTCCTGGACAGCCACAGCGCCCCCTCTGGGAGAGCCCAGCATCCTTCCTCTCCCGGCCTGATC
This sequence comes from Gracilinanus agilis, assembly GCF_016433145.1. NCBI lineage: Eukaryota > Metazoa > Chordata > Mammalia > Didelphimorphia > Didelphidae > Gracilinanus > Gracilinanus agilis. The sequence goes on along the minus strand of NC_058130.1, from coordinate 798,639,260 downwards.
CCGTAATTCTTCTAAAAGCACCTCCTGGGCCCAAGAGAGTCCGGAGTCCGACCCGGAGACCCTCCCTCAAGGGTCCGAGATTCTGTCCTGCCAACTCCTTAACTGCCCCCTCAGGCCCCGCCCCATCCTCCTTGGACCCAGTTTTCCAGCCCCGCCCCCTGGAGTGCCCTGCGGGGGGGGGGGGGGGGGCCACCCCACGGGGTTCTCTTTCAGGTTGACACCTCCACCTTTTCAATCAAGAACACGTTCTCTACCCTCGTGGGATGAGGCCGAGCAGTTCTTTCCCCTCCCCCTGCTGGGGTCACCTCATGTCTCCTTCCCTTCCCCTCCCCCAATCGCTTTGCCTGGCTTGGCTCCTAGAGGGGAGCAGAGCGCGGCACGCTGTCTCTCAGGGACGCACAGAGGCTCGCAGGCGGCCAAAGAAGGCCAACAGGAGAGGAATCCGCTCGGCAGAGGACAGGCCCAGTCAATCCCCCCGGACGTCATTCGGACAGCCCC
>NC_058130.1:798461427-798638676 GCF_016433145.1 Gracilinanus agilis | reverse complement strand
GGGGGGCCTCCAGCAGGCACTTGAGGAATTCTGGGATGGGAGAGCTGCTAGTGGGTCCTCCTGCAGCCCCTCCCCCTCTTCCTGAGAGCAGGGCTTTGGATTTGGGCCAGTTTCTTGTCAGATTGGAACCATCTTGGCCTCTTGGCCACATCCAGACTCTGCTCCTGGTTCTTCTCCCTGTACTCTCCCTTCCCTTTTTTCTCCCCCCCCCCACACTGACCCCCCCTTTCACCTGCCTGATTCTCCCAAATGATCCCTCATTGTGGGCCTCACATTCCCTCAGCCCCCCCCCCCATGGGCCCCTGCTTTCCCCCAGGAACTCTGCTGCCCCCACCTCCCTCAGGGTATATCTAGGCAGTGGGGGGGGGAGTAGGGGCTAAATGCAGGGGGAAGAGGGTTCTCTCCTACCCAGCATGGTGAGGGGTGACCTGGGGGGAATCTCAACCCTGGGCCTGGGAGTCTACAGGTCTGGGAGGGGCCTAGGGGGAGAGAGGGGCCATTCCAGGGGCCCAGGGATTCCTGATGCAGGTATCCTGACCCCCAGCTCCTGCTTAGAGATTCCTTTGGGCTGCCCTCAGACCTGGCCTTCTTTGAGGATCCCTGAGCTATGCCCCCAGGCCCCCCCGGGAGCCAAAGGCCTTTCCTGGCTCCCTTCTTTGGCCCCCTGGCCCTTGGGAAGATCCCCATCAGGGCCCAGGCCTTGGGCTCTCTGTCTCCAGTTCCCTTTAGGGATTCCCCACCTCAGCTGTGCCAGAGGGTCCCAGATGCCCTCCCCATCTCCTAGGGAGACCCCAGCACCCCTTCATCCTGTTTCCCCAGGCTCAGACTCCCCCAAGGAACACTTGAGTCTCTCCAGGGTCCTGCCCTCCTTGCCAGGATCTCTGCTGGACCCTGTGCCTTCCCAGCCCCTCCCTGGGCTCCCCTTACTGCTCCCCCTTCTGGCAGAGCTCTCAGACCCCTTCCCTGCCAGAGGGATTTGGGCTCCGCCTGGGCCTCTCCCATGTGGGATCACAAGGCCCTGCTGCTGCCTCTTGGGGGTCTGGGAGGATAGGAGAAGGGAGGGGGCAGAAGAGGAGGAACAGAGGGAGGGCCTCATCTGTCCCTTCAGACCCTCTTCTCTTCCCAAGCTGCCCCCCTCCCTGTGTGGGTAGCAGGGTCTCCCCTGAGGGCAGGCCTGACCCTGGGTGACTCCTGGGGCCTCTCACCCCATGGAGATCCCTGTGGGGCAGCCTCAGGCCTGGGAAGAGAAAGGAAAACCTCTGCCCTCTGAGTCCCTTCTCCTTCCCCAGCTCAGGGTGCAGAGGCCCAGGGCCTGGCCCCAGGAAGGATCAGGCTGATCCAGATCCTGAGCTGGGAGGGAAATCAGGGTAGCCATTGGCCCAGAGAGGGAGCCCAAAGGCAGTGAGGGAGATGGGCTTTTCTACATTGGGGAAAAGAGAGGAGGGAGGGCCCTAGGAAGGGGGCTCCAGACCAGCTCCTGCTTCTCAGAAGGGCAGAGAACTCAGACATTCCCTGGGCCAAGGGAGGCCTGTTGGGAGGCCATAATGTGGGTGGGTGGGGGGAACAGGAGCCTGAGTGGGGAGATGTAAAAAGGAATTTTTTTTTATTTTTAATTTATCAGGGAACCTGGAGTTCTCTTACCATAGGGATATGTAGTGATTAACCACTTCACAGTTATAGAAGGTAGAAACCATAGACAGGAATTAGAAACTATAGAGGCAGGGAGAAGGAACCATAAAGACTGGAAGTGAGGTAGGAAAAGGGTATAAAAGTGGGCCAGCATTAGATGGTCAGTCTGTCAGTTGATGGTAGTTAGCGCTGACGGTTTTGGGAAAGTTTGCTGTTGTGTGTTGGGTTGGTGGTTGGCGGTTAGTTGTTGGAATATAAAGGCAGGCCGCAGGTTACTGAGAGGGCTTTTTGGCTTTAGCCTTTCTTGAACTTTTTGGAAGGTGGCTGGTCTTCATTGACAGACCTAATTGGGGTTGGATTAAATACTAATTGAGTTGGTATTGATTGGGCTGGATTGGGTTGGAACTTTGTGGGGCGGTTGTTATTAGCGGTAGTTATAGGCAGTTATAGGTAAATATAGGCAGTTTTAAGTAGTAAATATAGGAAGTTATACTTAGTTATAGGATAACTAGTATAAACATTAGGAAATCTTTCTCTACCTCTTTCCTATATTTCTCTCTTTACTATATTCATTTTATAATATTCTTTTACTATATTACTATTTTAATTAAACTAAATTGTTTAGTTTAGCTAAAAGCTGCTAGAAGTTTTCTTTCCTCTAGCTTGAAGGGATGATATTAATTTATAACTCTTATTATATTCTCATTAAAACTTAAATTATTAAAAGCTGCTCTCTTATTTTGTCAAAACTCCTAATATAACCCTGACAGAGACAAGGCCAGGAAAAGATGGAGGAGCTTCACCAGATGGACTCACTGGGGCTCCTTTGCTGCCTCTATAGGGTGCCTGGAGTCAAAGGGATGGCCTTTGAGAGGGACAGACTCCCGGCCCAGGTAACTGTGTTCCAACCCCAGTTGGGAGCCCCATTACCCAGTGAGGCCCTTCCCTGGCTCTGACACAAGATGCACCAGGAAGCTGCTCCCTCCTTCCTGCCGGGCCATTTCTGTACCCATATCCAAGACAGGAAGAATAGCCTTTCCCAGCTCTTTTCTCAGCTTTGGGAGTGATTCCTCAGCCCTTGGGCAGCTTAGACCCCCAGAGTTCCCTCCAGACTGCCTCCCGTGTCGGATTTCTCCCTGGGAACAAGTGAGTGCCAAGGACGACCGTTGATTCCTCCTTCCCTTTCTGGGGTTCCTGTCTTTGCTCTCTCTGCTTGCCTGGCAACCTCTTCCTCTGCTTCTTTTCACCTGTTCCCTCTTGAGTCTGGCCTGGAACAGAGCCTGAAGGTGTCCCCTGGTCTGTGCCATCCTCAGGGCAGACATTGTCCCCTGGTGCTGCTCACTGGCTTCTGCCTCAAGTCCTCGAGTCTTCCTGGGGCTCTCCAGCTCCTTCCTGTCTCCCACTTCTTAGCCCAAGTCAGCCAGTCTGGAGGAACAGCCTGGTGTGTGCCTGGCACTGCTCAGCACAAAGGAAGGGAGAAGCCATCGGCTGCTCTCCAGGCCCCCCCAGTCTGACTGAGGAGACCCTTTAGCAGCCGTGTCCAAACCAGTGTGGGGGTGGGGGTGGGAGGGAGGCATTGTGGGAGGGAAGGCTCTGAGAATTCTGGGGAGATCATTGGTTCCCGAGGGGAGGATTCAGCTGAGACTTGAAGGAAGCTCAGAGGCCAGAGGCAGGAGGGAGAACCTTCCCTGCAGGGAGACAGGCAGCCCCTGGAAAGGCCCAGAATCAGACAAGGGAAGGTCTTGGCCAAGGATCAGCCAGGAGGCCAGTATCCCTGGGTCAGAGGAGGAGGAGGGAGGTGTGAGGGGAGAGGAAGGGGCTGGAAGGTCAGTATATGCCTGTGGAGTCTGTTGTAGGAATGGTCAGGGTCCTTGCCAGGGACAGCCAGAATCTGGCATCTGGGGAGGCCCCAAAGAGCTCCCCTGTGGCTTTTGTATCCCCTCCAGAGTGTGACCCCCCCCACTGGCCTGCTGTTGAGCTCCTTGACCCAGAGAGAGTGTGAGGAGTTTGGGGGGAGCCCAGGAAGGACCCTCACAGAGAAATGGGGCCTTTTTCTCAGAAGAGGAGCTTCAAATGTTCTTGAGCAGAGCTGTTTGTACCAGAGTCAGGAGCTAGGTACATTCCTTCTCTGTTCAGTAGAATTCCTCACTGGTCTAGTCCTTCTCTTGGACAAGCTGAAGAGAAAGGGGCGAGTTTCTGGAAGGCCTGGGAGTGTTCTGTGCAAATAGGGTGAGAGAGGTCCTGAGGGAGACATCCTGGCCTTGTCGTAAAGGCATCCAACTCAGTGGAAAGAATGGGATACAGACAGACTGGAGAGCTTTATGTTCTCCAAAAAATCTGCTTTCAAAAAATCTGTGTAATAACTCTCTGCGTTAAATGTTCTCATTCTCATCATTTCACAGTTGAGGAAACTGAGGCAAACAGAGGTTAAGCTTCTGTGCAGAAGTTTTTCTGTTTTAAGTAATCAAACTTTTCCCTTTTTTTGTTAATTGCCTCTACCTCCAGTTGGCCAAGCATTCGTGTCCTTGAACTGCAAGAACTGAGGCAATTCTCCAAGGAAGACAAGCAGGGGAATGCTGCCTGTCAATAAAAGGGGTCAGGGGCTTGCCTCTGATAATGTTCCAAACCTAAGCAGGAAGCTAGATCTCTTTGGTAGGTTTGAGGGAGCACAGAATAAAGAACAGACAGAGTAAGTGGTGTTTATCATAGGATGGAGGGTCACCATTGGTGATAGAGCTGGGATAATCAGGGACACTGTGACTGATTGGAATAATCAATACTAAGGACCCAGCAATGCCCCAGCCCTGCTTCTCTCCTCAGACTAAGAGAGTCTTGTGGGAGGTCAGTGCAAGGTCAGGGCCCCAACTTTGGGCAGCAAACAATACATCTGAGATTGGTCAGGGGTGTAGAAAGACTAGAGCTGACTCCTTGGGGCTTGCCTGAATCTTCCAAGGCCAGCAAATGCCGTGGAATGAGGCCAGAACAGTGATGAAGTGCCCCAGAGCTGGATTCTGCTTGTCACTTATTACAGGCTGGCTGAATGTGGAGCTGAGTCAGGAGGCAGAGAACCAGGATTCAGGCAGTTACCTGACAAAAGCAGTTACTGGTAAATAGGATCGATAAGTAAGTGACACAAGATCAATTCAGCTGTCTCTGAGGATAGGTCAGAAAGAGAGAGAGAGGTCTCAGCCTTTCTAGATTGAATTCTTGATTCAGCACATGAAAAGTGTTCTAAATCCTTGAAATTGGAGAAATGAAAATCAAAACAACTCTGAGGTACCACCTAACACTTAGCCGACTGACTAACATGACAGCAGAGGAAAGTAATGAATGTTGGAGAGGATGTGGAAAAATTGGGATATTAATGCACTACTGGTGGAGTTGTGAATTGATGCAAACATTCTGGAGGGCAATTTGGAACTAAGCCCAAAGGGCTTTAAAAGACTGCCTGTCCTTTGATCCAGTCATACTACTTCTGTGTTTATACCCCAAAGAGATCATATGGGAAAAGACTTGTACAGAAATATTTATAGCTGTACTTTGTGATGGCAAAAAATTGGAAAAGGAGGGGATGCCCTTCGATTGGGGAATGGCTGAATAAACTGTGGTACGTGATGGTGATATTGTGCTCAAAGGAATAATGAACTGGAGGAATTCCATGTGAACTGGAATGACCTCCAGGAAGTGATCCAGAGTGAAAGGAGCAGAACCAGGAGAACATTGTACACAGAGACGGATACACTGTGGTACAATTGAATGTAATGGACTTCTCTACTAGCAGCAATGCAATGATCCAGGACAATTCTGAGGGACATATGAAAAAGAATGCTGTCCACATCCAGAGAAGGAATCGTGAGAGCAGAAACAGAAGAAAAACAACTACTTGTATAGAGATCCTGCTCTATAACCAGAGACTAATCTGAGTGGCCTAGGGTGGTTGTCGGATGTAAAGAACAAAAAAGATTGGAAGCATAGCTTGTTAGCTCAAAGTGCTCTGAGGGATACAGGAGTCACCAATTTATTATAAAGGAAATTAAAGACCTCCTTCCCCCAAAAGCCCAAGAAAGTTTCCCACAGTTACAGAGAGCAGTATTTTTACTATAGTCAAAACAAAAGCCTTAGAAGCCTCCAGGTGTAGATAAAAAACCTATGCTAAACTATCAGCTATATGGAGCCTGGGACATCTCATTAGGTTGGAAAGCCCCTGAAGTTCTCAGCCTTGATGGTATTAAACAATTTTTTGAGCCTCATTATTTTACTTTAATTCTGGGCAAACTGCCCTGCCAAGGGTTCAACCTTGGCCATACCAGCCAGCTGTATTCTTGGTCAAAGGGGAACAGTGTTAGCCCCACTCCTGCTGGATTTCTGAGAGCCCAAAGCTTTTTCAATAAAACTATAATGCATTTTAAAGGAAGGTGTAAGAGGGAGATTTTAGGTATTTTATAAATATATATTTAAAGTGTGGTCGACAGGAATCAACAATTCAGATTGATTCCATAATTAAAATAGACCCAAGTCAGGATCGGTTTAAGGTAGTTTATTTACAATTAGGAAGGTAAAAGGGAAATTGAGAGAGGGAGAGGCTAGTCCAGACCTGCAGAGGCCTGGACAGAGAGAGAGGGTTAAAAGGCTAATTAAACTAGGCTACAAGCCACAAGACCTTAGAAATCAGAGAGGCTATAAGCCTACTTAAGGCAGAGTTTGGAAATGCCAAGGTAGGCCAAGGAAGTCAGCCTAACTTACCCACGTGACAATTCAGAGTAGAAGCATTCTGAGTTCTCAGCCAAGCACCTTCAGCACCAAGTCCAAAGCCAGAGCTCTTCACCAGCTTGTAACCCACATATTTAAAGAGATAGTGTCTTGTCATTTCCTGTGGGCCCACCTCTAATTCAAGTGGACCAATGGCAGCCTCTACACTGATTTGGACTGCCCAAAGGGCAGCCCCTTGTTCTTGATTTGATACTTATTGTCACGTGTGATTAACTTATCTCCCCTCCCCGCTGAGGGAGGTGGGGGTGATATAATCTAGATGCCTAGGGTAAGTAGATTTTTGACTATGAATGGACTAGAGCTAATTCTTTACACAAAGGTGAGAATTATGAAAGGAATCAAAAGAGGAATCTCAGATTTTTATCTTAGATAACCCACTCCGTTTCTCGAACCTGAAAGGGAGAAAAGCCAATACATGGCTCTGCCGGTCTGTATTGATCTTTTGAGGGGGTCCAGATAAAAATATCTACTTGAGATTCTAATTTCTCATAATAGCTCCCAACATACTTGATCACATGGTTCGATGGGGATAGGATTGGGGATGTAGACTCAAAACCATCACCCTAGTGCAAGTATTAATAATATGGAAATAGGTCTTGATCAGTGACACATGTAAAACCCAATGGAATTGTTCGTTGAGTATGGGAGGGGGGTGGGAGGAAGGAAGGGAGGGCAAGAACATGAATCATGTAAACATGGAAAAATATTTTAAATCTATTAATTGAATAAAATGTTTCAAATCCAAAAATTAAAAAAAAAAGAGATTCCTGTGTGAGTCTGGCATAAAGTCAGGGTTTGACTTTGGACAGCAAAACAGACATCTTGAAGTGGGTTGTGGGTGTAGAAAGACTAGAGCTGACTCCCTGGAGCTTGCCAGAATCTTCCAAGGACATTGAATGCCTTGGAATGAGGCCAGAACAGTGAAGAAATTCCCCAGAGCTGGATTCTGCACTTCATCTATTACAACCTGGCTGAATGTGGAGCTGAGTCAGGAGGCAGAGAACCAAGACGCAGGCAGTTACCTGACAAAAGCAGTTACTGGCAAATAGGATCAATAAGTAAATGATCCGAGATCAGCTCAGCCTTCTCTGAGGATGAGTCATCTGGGTTGCATCCTGAGTCCCTGCGCCCTCTGGAACACATTCTCTCCTCCTGCCTTCCATAGTGTGATAAGTAAAAACTGATCTGGGGGCTCATTACCAGATTAATAAGCATTTATTAGTAGAGAGAGAGAGAGAAAAGTCTCAGCCTTTCTAGATCTCATTCTTGATTCAGCCTGGGCTTGCCAGACATCAAGAATCAGGAAAACTAAGAGACAAACCCCCAGCCTAGAAAGCCAATTAGTTCTTTGGGGAAGTATCAAAGCTCCCTCTCCTTCCCTCGCCTGCCTTTTACCTTTCCAGCTGCTTCCTCTGTGGCTCAGACTGGCACTTTGGTGACTCTCACACTGACAGTGGATGCCCTGGGACACAGCAACAGGACAACAGACATGTGACTGACACCTACATCCCACCTCGGGGGCCCTGGGGATCCAGGCTGCACTGGAGATTCCTTACAGATTTCCCTTCACACACTAGAAACTCCTCAGCTTCCTTCCAGAGCATCCTAGAGCTGCTTCTCTCAAGCCTCCATTGGGCTCTTACAGACTCAGTTTTTAGTGCTGGCTCTGACACTGACAAGGGGCGGGACCTTTGGGCACTTCCCTTCCCTGCGTGTCAATTTCCTCCTGTAACTGACCAGAGGTGGGCTCTTCATTGTGATGTGACTTTCAGCCCTCTGTGCTCTGCCTTGGGCTGCTCTAGGAGGTGGTGACGTTCAAAGATGTGGCTGTGGACTTCACGAGGGAGGAGTGGCGCCTCTTGTCCCCTCCCCAGAAGGAGCTGTACAAGGAGGTGATGCTGGAGAATGCCCAGAACCTGCTCTCTGTGGGTAAGGAGCCTTTCCCTTGCTGCCCGAGTCTGCCATCCAAGGGAATATGGCCCTCAGCAGGAGGCAGAGTTGGGAGGAATTTTCAGTCATGAGGAAGAGGTGAGGGTTGGTATGGAGAGTCACAAATCCAGGACCCTCCTGCTGCCTGGTTCTCCTGTAAAAGGACTTTACATTGTGTAATGGGACCTTGGGGGTTCCCTTTGGTGCTCCTGAAGTTCAAGATCAAGTTCATATTGGAGAATGTCAGATGTGAAAATAATCTCAGCTGATTTCATCTCGCCTCTCCCTGTCCTGGAACTGTGTTTCCCAAACCCATCTTGGAAAACTGTTCAGGAGGGTTTTCCTCCTACCCTCTTCCCCTCTATTGTTGATCTACTATTGGGGATCTTTTTCTCTTTAACCAGCATAAACTCGTAGCTCACAGTTCCTCAGTGTCCCCAGGAGAAATGGTTTGTCCTTAGTCTTCCTTCCTATTGCCCTAAGCCTCCAGCAGAGCCAGAAAGGAAGCGAGGGAAGGGATGAAAACTTTATAACGACCTGCTCTTGGCCTGGGGCTCTACCAAGGGTTTTCTTTGTAATGTTATGGCACTTCTTCCTCACCTTCATCTTACTAATTCAGTGACACAATTATCCCCATTTTTCAGATGAGGAAATAGATTCAATTAAGTGGCTTGTTCTGAGGCACCCACATAACAGCTGTTTCTAGCAAAATGTAAACTGAGGTCTTCCTGCCTCTAATCCCAGGCCCCTGCTCTCTTACCTTCTAGCTGCCTCTCATTTCCAGATAATGGAAAAATGTGGTTGGAGTCCAGCCTTCTCTGAAGAAAGTGCCCTAGAACCTAATATTCTGGTTTCAGATTGGTTCCCTGACCTCCCCCTGCCCTCCCCACCCTATATACTCAGGAGACTCTCCTCCAGGAGGCCCCATAAGCCTCCCAAAGGCCCTGTTTGCCCTCCTTTGTGATTGTCAGGGTGAACAGACTGGCCGAGAGACAGCATTGGGCCCAAGGAGGATGGTTGAATTCCCCAGGAGAGGAGGCAGAGACTCCCTGAGAGAAGAGTCCATCAGGCTCAGAGTGGGATGGAGGAATAGGCAGGATGAAGGGACAAAAGCCATTCCCTCCAGGTCCCTGTGTCTGGGGCTTCAGACTGACCCAGAACACTGACCCTCAGACCCAGTTTGGGAGTTTAGGAGTTTCTGCCAGAATGAACCTGAATAGGATGGAGGAGGGGGGCTGTTGCTCATTCAAGGTCCCCCAGCATGGTAAAAGGCACATCCTCTCCTGGATTTCTGCATTACAGACAATGAGGGGGAAGACAGACTCCTGTGAGAACCCCATGGGCAGAGTCTCTGAGCTAACTCACTGGCCTCCCCAACCTTGCCCTAAAGCGAACTTAGTGATGAACTTCTCTCCATCCTCCTCCCTGATTGATTCTTCCTTGCCCAGGGCTACCAGCTCCCCCAGAAGATGTGCTCTCTTATTTGGAGCAGACAGATGCCCCATGGATGCCAGAGCAAGAAGGCCTGCAGAGCTGCTGCCCAGGTGAGGGAGGGGAAAAGAAATATGGGAGAGACGGGGTGACCAGAGTCTTCTGTGTGCTCTGGTGAAGCCAAGGCTAGATTTGGGGGTAGGAATACCTGACTTGGAATTCTTTTGCAATGGTTTTAGCAGGGGCTCCCTGGGGAAATCATTGAATTCCTGAGCCTCAGTTTCCCCATCTGTGAGATGAGACTTTTGGACTCCATTTTCTATCAGCTCCCTTCATTGGATCAGTCTGTGACCCTCTAAAAAGTCAGTGGTTGGGACTGAAGGGCCCAGAAGTCTGCTACAGGAACCAGAAGAGCTGAGCTTATCCCCTCTGGGCTCTCTAGTAACTATAAACTCGTATGAGGGCTTGCTGTGTGCTGGGTCCTGGGCTAAGTTAGGGGAGACATAAAGGACGGCAGTGGACATTGCCAGCCCTCCTGGAGCTCAACTTTTGCTGGAGCAGATAGCAGCATGCCGACAATTCTGTAGAAACCCTCCAGATCCCAGTTCAAGGACACCCAGTCATGAGAGGGAAGGCTCTGAAGGGAAAGAGCATTAGAGAAGTCTAATGGGGGAGGTGGTCTGGGGCTTTAGGAGAGCCAGACTGAGAATTCTGGGGCAAAGTTTAACAGAGAAATCAAGGGAAAGGCAGTGGCACAACTCACTGAAAATTGCCATGTCTATTAGTATAGCCCTGAACCTGAGGACAGACTTTGGACAGTATGTCATGGGGAGGAAGAGATCAAGTGAGAGTGTTTGGAGCATTGGGTAGGAATGGTTTATTGGTTCCAGAGGAAGAGAGTCATTAGCTTATTAGCATGGGAAAGGCTGAAGATGAACGAACAATGGGGGCCCTGCAGGGAGGAACAGACTGGGCTTAGATGAGGGATGGGATGGGCTTCTTTGCCCATGGTGTAAGAAATAAAATGGAGATATATATATTAGGGTTTTATTGAAAGCCATATTGATAATTAAAGCCACATGCCTGATAAGAGCTAGTTCAAATGCCGCACCATGCCTTCCTACCTGGCCTCTTCAGCAGGAAAGAGGAAGTATCAATTCTGTCCTAAGTCTTTATACCTTTGTTTATGTAAGCATACTTCCTGCCCACCTGTATTACACAAGAAGAATCATAAGAAATGCAGTTTGTAAGAGATCTAAATGTCCACAGGAAGTTTATCTCAAAGATATTTTTTATCATCTCAGATAATCTGATAAGGACAGTTTAGTTGATAAGGAAATAAGGGGACACACGGGAGTTGTCTTTAGCTCATGCTTCCAGCTCTGTCTCTAGGAGCATGGAGTTTATTATATATATTTCAAGACTCGTTTCACACAAAAGAATACCCCCCCAAAACTTCGCAGATGCATAGAAGTTACAAATTATGCCATATCAAAACACAAAAGGTCTCGTTAGCTTCAGAATAGAACAAGGCCAAGGCCGAATTTTGACTGGGTTCTTATCAGAAAGCCAAGTCCGGGAATATTTTTCTCAGTGTTGAATTGCCCCTGCTAAGGTCTTGGCCTTGGCTGTTCCAGGCAACTGCATTCCTGGCTAAAGGGGAACAGTGTTAACCCTTTAAATTCAGGTTTTCTAGGAACTTAAAGCTTTTCAATAAGGCCACAATACTTTTCAACAAGAAATCACAAGGATCACAAAAGGGGTCAAAAGAAGAGTCTCAGATTTTTATCCATTCTCTTATTAGCTTCCCACCAGGGACCTCAAAATTTCCAGTATCACAATGGGAAGAAATTTTCTTTAGCTAGGAGAAGAATGACTTTTTCCTCTAATCCTGAGGCCAGAGAGGAAAAGGAGGCAGCTGAGCTGGGTGAGATGTGGAGGATAAGAGAGCTCTGCAGAGAGATCCAGCTTTTGTTCAGTTAAATAGGGGGCCAAGTTCTCAACTCAGAAGGTGAAGCAGCAGGAGGTGGGAGGAAGCCATAAGGGAGACCAGGAGTCCAGGGAAATATTGCAAAGGCTGCTGTGGTTCATGGCAAAGGGCATCCACGAGGGAGATGTCACATTATTGCCTTGCAATTGTGAGGACCCATTTGAGGTCAGGGAACCTCAATGTAGAGTGGAGTCAGGCAACTGGTGTCCTGATTTTCCTTCTCTACATTGACCTGCAGCTCATGAGCAGGAGTGAGGATTGCTGCCTTTTTTGGAAGCAATCCAAGGCTAAGGTTTCCCTAACTCATCAGATCCAGGTCCTGTCCTGGTCTCTGGGGCTCAGTCTTTTTCCTGTTCTTGGACAACCAGGTAACTACAGCACCTCACTTTAGGGAAATGAGAGCCTAGAGAAAAGCCTCTGGTACCTTAAGGATTGGGTGTGCTCTGGTTCCAATGGAATTACTGTTGACTGCTGAGAAATAAGAACAAGAGAGAGACAGAAACACTGCTGAGGCCAGAGCATGCATTTGCCTTCCAGGAGAGAGACCAAAATGCAAGGATCCTGGTAGAGTTTGGGCCTGACATAATCCCCAGGTCTAATCAGTAATCATGGATTAAATAATAAATATGTTCTAGGAACCATGTTAAGACCTGCACATACAAAAGAAGAAACACCAGTCTGGGCTATCCTGGAGTTCACAATCTAGAACCCAGACATGGAGGTTGTTTAGAAGGAAGCAGTAGATCCTGAATCTCACCCTGAGATGATCCAGGGAGAAAGGAGTGTTGGGGAATCCAAATGCATTTAATTCAACAGGGAAGTCAGGAACTAGAGGAGTGAACAGAATGACAGTTTAAGGAAAAAAGCAATCAAAGGAACACTTCCCAGCTGTGTGACCCTGGGCAAGTCACTTGACCCCCATTGCCTACCCTTGCCAATCTTCCACCTATAAGTCAATATACAGAAGTTAAGGGTTTAAAATTTAAAAAAAGCAATCAAAGGAGGAAATAATCCAAATTCTAATGATAAAAATAAACATCACCATTTGCATATGGCCCCTCATCTGTGCCATACACTTTGTAAATATTATCTCATTAGATCCTCATAGGAACCCTAGGAGTCACTTGATATTATTATGCCCATGTTATAGTTTAAGAACCTGAGATCAACAGAGCTCCTGTGACTTGCTCAGGCTTAATAGTCCTAGCAAGTTTCTGAGGTACAATGAGAATGCACCACCACCTGTATTGGGATTTTTAAGAAAACACCAATATCCATGTAAGGTTCGAAATAGGAAGAGAATTGTACGAGCTTTCTTGCCCATTTCCTTATAAAAGGACCATAGACTCAATTTACTGTATAAGACATATTTTCAAACATGAGAAATGTCATGTTTTTGTTTAAATTGTATTTAGGTGAAGGATTATATATATTTTTTAAAAACCTCACCTTCTGTCTTGGAGTCAATACTGTGTATTGGCTCCAAGGCAGAAGAGGGGTAAGGGTAGGCAATGGGGGTCAAGTGACTTGCCCAGGGTCACACAGCTGGGAAGTGTCTGAGGCCAGACTTGATGAAGGTGAAAAGAGGCATTTAAAGAAAAGTAACGGCTGCTTTCAAGGAGTAGAGAACAGAATAAAATCTTTTATGCCTTGAATAATTGCAAATAAGAGTGCTGAGTTTATTCATCTGATCTCAGATACTAGAACAAAAAATAAGATGGAAAGCAATCACAAAGGGAATTACATAATGCATACAGAGAAGCTAAATGATGAAATAATAGGCATACTCAGTGGTGTCATATGTATGAAGAGAGGGTTGAATATATAGACAATGAAAATGAAAGCAAAGAGATTGAAAGTGAATAGTCTAGTGCTGTGGACAGAGCATGCCCAGCCACAAGATTTGGTCTCAGCTGCCAGGATTTCGGGTCCAGTCACTCATCCAGGCTTTCTGAGGTCATGGTCTGGATTCAGAATGTAATAAAGCTAGCCTGTCCAAAATCCCAGATTTGTGATGAAGAGCCAATGAGATCACGTGGTAGTCTCTTTGTTATTTAAATTGTTCTTTAGCTTTGAGGTAATGGCATTTTCAAAGGATAGATTGTTCCCATTTAGGTTGGAAGATTTTTCTTCATACCCGAGGTAATAGGATATAAAGCAGGTTATGTTCGTACAATTGAGGAAAGGAGATAGAGTTATATATGTATATATGTTGCTCTATATGTATGTTTTACTATTTGTTTCTTTTAGGAGAGATCAGATCTGAAATGAAAGCAAATGCAATAGACATAAGCCCTTCTGTGGAAGAAATGGACCTACAGAGATTTATGAGTGATGATTCTGATAACTTTGCTTTCACAGAATTCTGGGTTGCACCTCAAAATTCATCTCATACTGAACATCAAAGAATGTACACTGAGGAAAAATCTAGTGAAAATAATGAGTGTGGAAAGACTTTTATGCACAGGGCCAGTCTTGTTAGACATCAGAGAATCCACACTAAAGAGAGACCTTATGAATGCAACCAATGTGGAAAGACATTCACAAATAACTCCAATCTTGCTGTACATCGGAGAATCCACACTGGGGAGAAACCTTATGAATGTAAGCAGTGTGGAAAGACATTCACAGATAAATCCAGTCATGCTGTACACCAGAGAATCCACACTGGGGAGAAACCTTATGAATGCAAGCAGTGTGGAAAGACATTCTGTCGGAGCTCCCATCTTGCTGTACATTATAGAGTCCACACTGGGGAGAAACCTTATGAATGTAAAAAATGTGGGAAGACATTCAGAAGCAGCTCCAGTTTTGCTATGCATAAAAGAATCCACACTGGGGAGAAACCTTATGAATGCAAGCAGTGTGGAAAGACATTCAGAGATAAATCCAGTCTTGCTGTACATCAGAGAATCCACACTGGGGAGAAGCCTTATGAATGCAACCAGTGTGGAAAAGCTTTCAGTTATAGCTCCAGTCTTGCTGTACATCATAGAATCCACACTAGGGAGAAACCCTATGAGTGCACCCAATGTGGAAAAACATTTGCAGAAAACTCCCATCTAGCTGTACATCAGAGAATCCACACTGGGGAGAAACCTTATGAATGCAAGCAGTGTGGAAAGACATTCACAAATAACTCCAATCTTGCTGTACATCGGAGAATCCACACTGGGGAGAAACCTTATGAATGCAAGCAGTGTGGAAAAACATTCACAAATAACTCCCATCTTGCTGTACATCAGAGAATCCACACTGGGGAGAAACCTTATGAATGCAACCATTGTGGAAAGACATTCACAGTAAACTCCCATCTAGCTGTACATCAGAGAATCCATACTGGGGAGAAACCTTATGAATGCAAACACTGTGGAAATACCTTCCGTCGGAGCTCCCATCTAGCTGTACATCAGAGAATCCACACTGGGGAGAAACCTTATAAATGCAACCAGTGTGGAAAGACATTCAGAAATAACTCCAATCTTGCTGTACATCAGAGAATCCACACTGGGGAGAAACCTTATGAATGCAACCAGTGTGGAAAGTCATTCACTAGCAGCTCCAGTCTTGCTCTACATCAGAGAATCCACACTGGGGAGAAACCTTATGAATGCAAGCAGTGTGGAAAGGCATTCACAGTAAATTCCAATCTTGCTGTACATCAGAGAATCCACACTGGGGAGAAGCCTTATGAATGCAACCAGTGTGGAAAGTCATTCACTAGCAGCTCCAGTCTTTCTCTACATCAGAGAATCCACACTGGGGAGAAACCTTATGAATGCAAACAGTGTGGAAAGACATTCACAAATAACTCCAATCTTGCTGCACATCAGAGAATCCACATTGGGGAGAAACTGTATGAATGTAAGCAGTGTGGAAAGGCATTCAGTCAGAGCTCCCATCTTGCTGTACATCAGAAAATCCACCCTGTGGAGGAACCTTAAGAATACAAGCTTTGTGTAAAGATGTTCATATGCAGTCTTGCTATTGTGTGAAGAAAATTTACCCTCCCCCCATTCTGGGGCACCATACCTGCCTTCATCCTGAAATTGACTCGGAGGTGAGGACTGTGTGATGGAAACCATTGAGTGAGGATAGAATGGCAGCAGGAAAAAGACAGCAATTGAATCAAGAAATCACAAGAGAAGGGAAGGATTATGTCCCCTGGACTACCCTGGGCACCCCAGGCAAAACAGAAAGCCACAGTTGGCTTCTGAGATGTGCTGTTTGAGAGTTAGTGGGCAGAGAAAAGCTTTGAAAAACTGAAGCAAGAGTGGATTTCCAGGCTCTTCTCTTCCAGTTTTGTTGCTTGCTGGACTTCCCTGTGAGCATGGCTAGGGTGCCCTAATGGTGGCCACAGGATAGCAAGCTAAATGGAGCAGTGAGGATAGTATATCTCTACTATTTTTCAATCTTTTTCTGCTACTACCATAGATTAAATAGAGTTCATTTAGGGCTAGTCTCATAATTTTCCCTCTTATACTGTACATCACAGAAATGACATTCACCTGAGCTCTCACCTTGCTCAAAATCAGACAATTTACTGTACTATATCATAAGCTATCCTAAAATAAGGTCCAAATGGGCATATGATTTAGACCTAAAGTGTGATCCCATAAGAAAATTAAGAGAGCATAAAATAGTTATCTTTCAGATCAATTTATTGATAAGGAGAGAATTTATGACCAAATAAGAAATAAATAGCATTATGAGGTATAAAATAGGTAATTTTTATTATATTGAATTCAAAACAGAATAAAACTAATTCAACCAAGTTTAAAAATGGAAAGAAGTTATCATTTATTTTACAATATGTCCAATTAGACACTTAATTTTTTTAAAATTCTAACTCTATTCTCAAATGCCTTAATTCATCATTTCATGTCTTCTGGATCTAAAGAGGAGTTAATTTATGAAGGAAATAATGTCTTTTCTCTATAGAAATCATTTATAATTAGCATCATTTTCTATGTAAGGGTTTCCAAAAAATTGATTTATTTAAAAAACAGTTGATTAATTTCATTAATTAATTTAGAATATTCTTCCCAGGTTATGTGAATCATGTTCTTGTACCTTTCCTTCCAGCCTCCTCCTGTAGGCAATGAGAAATTCCACTGAGTTTTATATGTGTCAGTGACCAAGGCCTATTTCCATGTTATTAATATTTGCACTAGGGTGATTGTTTAGAGTCCTCACCCCAATCATATCCCCATCTACCCATATGTTCAAGCAGTGTTTTCTTCTGTATTTCTACTCTCACAGTTCTTCCTCTGAATGTGTTTAAGCCCCTCGGAATTATCCTGGATTATTGCATTGTTATTAGTAAAGAAGTCCATTACATTCAATTGTGCCACAGTATATCAGTCTCTGTATACAATGTTCTCTTGGTTCTACTCCTTTCACTCTGCATCAATTCCTGGAGGTCATTCCAGTTCACATGGAATTCCCCCAGTTTATCATTCCTTTCAGCACAATAATATTCCATCCCCATCAGATAACCAAAAATTTTTCAGCCATTCCCCAATTGAAGGGCATACCCTCATTTTCTGTTTTTTTTTTGCCACCACAAAGAGTGTGGCTATAAATATTTTTGTATAAGTCTTTTTCCTTATTATCTCTTTGGGGGTACAAACCCAGCAGTGGCATGGCTGGATCAAAGGGCAGGAAGTCTTTTATTTGTTTTTGTTTTCATATTTTTTAATTTTAAAATTTTTAATTAATTTAGAACATTTTCCCATGGTTACAGGATTCATGTTCTATCCCTCCCCTGCCCCCACCCTCTTCCATAGCTGACCCACAGTTCCACTGGGTTTTACATGTGTCATTGATCAAGACCTATTTCCATATTATTGATATTTGCACTAGGGTGATCATTTTAGAGTCTATATCTCTAGTCATGTTGCCATATACCCATGTGCTTAGCAGTTGTTTTTCTTCTGTGTTTCCACTCCTGCAGTTCTTTCTCTGGATGTGGATAGTGTTCTTTCTCATAAGTCCCTCAGAATTGTCCTGGATCATTGCATTGCTGCTAGTAGAGAAGGCCATTACACTCGATTGTGCCACAGTGTATCAGTCTCTGTGTACGATGTTCTTCTTGTTCTTCTCCTTTTACTCTGCATCAATTCCTGGAAGTCTTTCCAGGTCACATTGAATTAATTCCTCTAGTTCATCATTCCTTTGAGCACAATAGTATTCCATCCATCACCAGCAGATGCCACAATTTGTTCAGCCATTCCCCAATTGAAGGACATACGTCATTTTCCAGTTTTTTGCCGCCACAAAGAGCACGGCTATAAACAGTTTTGTAAAAATCTTTTTCCCTATGATCTCTTTGGGGTATAAACCCAGCAATGGTATGGCCGGATCAAAGGGCAGGTAGTCTTTTAAAGCCCTTTGGGCATAGTTCCAAATTGCCATCCAGAATGGTTGGATCAATTCACAACTCCACCAGCAGTGTATTAATGCCTCAATTTTGCCACATCCTCTCCAACATTTATTACTTTACTTTGCTGTCATGTTAGCCAATCTGCTAGGTGTGAGGTGTTATCTCAGAGTTGTTTTGATTTGCATTTCTCTAATTATCAGAGATTGAGAACACTTTTTCATGTGCTTACTAGTAGTTTTGATTTCTTTATCTGAAAATTGCCTATTCAGGGCCTTTGCCCAACTATCAATTGGGGAATGGCTTGGGTTTTGGTACAATTGATTTAGCTTCTTGTAAATTTGAGCAATTAGACCTTGTCAGAAGTTTTTGTTATAAAGATTTTTTCCCAATTTGTTGCTTCCTTTCTAAATTTCGTCATATTGTTTTTGTTTGTATAAAACCTTTTTAATTTAATGTGATCAAAATTATTCATTTTATATTTTGTAATATTCTCTATCTCTTGCTTGGTCTTAAAATCTTTCCCCAAAATTGGACAGGTATACTAATTTATGTTCACCTAATTTAATTATGATTTCACTCTTTATATTTATATCATTTACCCATTCTGAATTTATCTTGGTGTAGGGTGTGAAATGTTGATCTAAACCTAATCTCTCCCATATTGTTTTCTAAATTTCCCAGCAGTTTTGTCAAATAGTTGGTTTTTGTCCCAAAAGCTGGAGTCTTTGGGCTTATCGTACATACAGTATCTTGCTGAGGTCTTTTGCTCCAAGTCTATTCCACTTCTCCTCCCTTCTGTCTCTTAACCAGTATCATATTGCTTTGATAACCATGGCTTTATAGTATAGTTTAAGATCTGGTACTGGTAGGCCCCCCCATCCTTCACATTTTTTTTCATTATTTCTCTTGATATTCTTGATCTTTTATTCTTCCAGATGAACTTTGTTATATTTTTCCTAATTCTATAAAAAAGTTTTTTGGTAGTTCGATAGGTATGGCACTGAATAAGTAGATTAATTTGGGTAGGATTGTCATTTTTATTATATTAGCTCATCTTACCCAGGAGCGATTAATGTTTTTCCAGTTGAACAAGCCATCAAAGAACTCCCTAAGAAAAAAATCCCCACAGCCAGATGGATTCACAAGTGAATTCTATCAAACATTTAAAGAACAACTAATCCCAGACAAATTGACATAATAAGCAAAGAAAGCATTCTGCCAAATTCCTTTCATGACACAAATATGGTACTGATTCCAAAGCCAGGTAGATCAAAAACAGAGAAAGAAACTACAGACCAATCTCCTTAATGAACATAGATGCAAAAATCTTAAACAGAATACTAGCAAAAAGAGTCCAGCAAGTGATCACAAGGGTTATTCATTATGATCAGGTGGGATTTATACCAGGAATGCAAGGATGGTTCAATATTAAGAAAACCATGTAATTGACTATATCAGCAACCAAACCAACAGAAATCACATGATTATTTCAATAGATACAGAAAAAGCCTTTGACAAAATACAACACTCATTCCTCTTGAAAACACTAGAAAGTATAGGAATAGAAGGAGCTTTCCTCAAGAAATCATGATCACCATTCTTGCCTTCTTTTTCTCATTTGAAGCCCAAAAGATTTTGCTCAAGTCCTTTACCTTAAACCTGTGTATGTCCACCTGCCTCATATGTGTTTCTTGTAGACAACATATGGTAGGATTTGGGTTTCTAATCCACTCTGCTATTTGTTTCCATTTTATGGGCGAGTTCATCCCATTCACATTCAGAGTTATAATTATCAGTTGTGAATTCAACAACATTTTGGTATCCTCTCCTAGTTCTACCCCTTCTTCTTACACTATTTCCTTTTAAAACAGTGGTTTGCTTTATGCCAGTAATCCTTGTCCCCTCCCTTGATTTACTTCCCTTTCTACCCACTCCCTTATTATTCCCCTCTTTTTATTTTTAAGGCCTAATGAATGCCCTCTCCCTTCTTCTCCCTTCCTTTTTTTGACCTCCCCACTCCCCTGCTCCCCTTGGTTTGTCCCTTCTGACTTTCTCAGTAGGGTTAGATAGAGTTTTATATCCCAGTGGATATAGCTACTCTTCCCTCTCAGGGTTAATTACACTGAGAGTAAGGTTTAAATATTACCTCTTAATGCTCTCTTCCTCTCCTTCTTATAATAGTATTCATCCCTTCCCCTTCCCATGCCCTCTTTGTGTGTAATAGAATATCCTATTTTTCTTATTCATTCAAATTTCTCTTGGTGTCTTCTACTATTCACCTCCCTCTTTCCCACCCTCCATATCATTTTAGATCATTTAGTATTCCAACCTCTCCCTATGGATAATTCTTCTAATTACTTACTATAATAGTGAATAGAGTTCACTACAGAGAATTATACATAACATTTCTCGACATGGGAATACAAATAACTAGATCTTATTGAAGCCCTTAAAGAGGCAAATTTTAAAAATAAGACTTTTCTTACTTTCCCTTCTGTTTCTTATTTACATTTTCATGTTTCTCTTGATTTTTGTGGTTGGATATCGAACTTTCCATTTAGTCCTGGTCTTTTCCATGCAAATACTTGGAAATCTTCTATCTTGTTGAATGCCCCAACTTTCCCCTGGAAGTACATAGTCAGTTTTGATGGGTAGGTGATCCTTGGTTGTAGACCCAGTTCTCTTGCCTTTCTGAATATCATATTCCAAGCCTTGCAGTCTTGTAGTGTAGAGGCTGCCAGATCCTGTGTGATCCTGATTGATGTTCCTTGGTATCTGAATTGTCTCTTTCTGGCTTCTTGTGAAATTTTTTTCTTTTACTTGGAAGCTCTTGAATTTGGCTCTTATATTCCTAGGGGTTGTCTTTTGGGGGTCTAGTGTAGAGGGTTATCTATGGATCCTTTCAATGTCTATGTTGCCCTCTTGTTGTAGAACTTCAGGGCAGTTTTGCTGAACAATTTCTTTTAGTATGGAATCCAAATTTCTTTTAATTTCTGCTTTTTTCAGGAAGACCAATGATTCTCAGATTGTCTCTTCTAGACCTGCTTTCTTGATCTGTCAGTATCTCATTGAGATATTGCATGTTTCCTTCTATTTTATCAGTCTTTTGACTTTGTTTTATTTGTTCTTGCTGTCTTGAGAGATCACTGGCTTCTACTTGCCCAATTCTTGTCTTTAGAGACTGGTTTTCTGCTATAATCTTTTGATTTTCCTTTTTGCTTTGGTCTGTTCTGTTTTCCAGCTGTTTGATCTTAGTCTCCAATTTGCTTATCAATTCTTTTCATTTGGGGGCATCTTTTTCTAATTGCCCAATTCTATCCTTTAGAGACTGGGTTTCCTTTTCAATCTTGTCATTTCTGGTCTTTGATTTACTTGCCTCACTTTCCAGTTCTGAAATTCTGCCTTTTAAACTGTTATTTTCTTGCCAAATCTCTTCCATTTTTCTCATTATCTCAGATTTGAACTCTTCAGTAGCTTGTGGCCAGTTTTCATTATTTTGGGAAAGTTTGGATATGATTACTTGTTTGTTCTCCTCTGTTGTTTGCTCTGTTGTCTGGATTTTCTCTGTATAAAAGTTGTCGAGTGTTACAGATTTCTTCTTGATGATCTTTCTCTCTTGGGGTTCTTGTCTCTGGCTTTCCATTGTTAGCCCTGTGCCCTCTCAGGTTTATCCTCACACTCAGGGTCTGTCTGCTCTCTTTAGGCTCCTGAGACCTCAGGTCTAGTTGTTCTCAGGGTCAAGCCTCCTGGTGGTCCCCTTGCTTGTTCCTCTGCCTGAGGCTCCTTTAACAGTCTCAGGGTGCTGCTTCCACAGTCATGCACCCCTCTGCACTGGGTCCCCCTCAAGGTCCGTGCCTGCACTCAGGATCCATGTTCACGCCTGCTTTCAGGGTCTGTGTTCAAAGTCCGTGTGTTCTTTAGCCTCTTGGGGTCTTGCTCTCTCAGGGGCAGGCCCTGGTGATGCCAGGAAGCTTCCAAAGACTTAATGGGTGCCCCAAACTTGCTCAGCTCATGTTTTAGTGAGAGCTGTTTCACCCCTTTATAGCATGGAAATGCCCCAATTCCACATACCTTCAATGCTTCACCCTGTTGTTGGGTTCCTTCATTCATATGGATTTGTTTTTATGTCTTCTTGAGGAGTCCTTTATGTGTGGGTTAGGAGAGGTCACACAGCTGCTTTTTACTCTGCTGCCATCTTAACCCGGAAATCCTTGCTTTCCTTCTAATCTTGGCTTCATTAATTTTATTTGTACAAAAGAACCCTTCAATTTAATGTATTCAAAATTATCCATTTAATATTTCACAGTACTTTATTTTCTTGTTTATTTGTAAATTCTACACCTGGCCATAAATCTCATATATACTGTGTGTTTCCTGTTCTCCTAATTTGTTCATTTCTCCCTTTATGTCTAGGGCATGTGTGCAGTTTGAACTTGTCTTGGTAAATAAATGATGGAAGATACTTGTCTATAGCTAGTCTCTTCCAAACTATTTTCTAGTTTTCTCCCTAATTTTTCCCAAATAGTGAATTCTTGTTCTTATTCCAAAACCTGGAACTTTCCCTTTTTCAAGCACAAGAAGGCAATAACCTTTTATGATTGTTTGACGTATATGTATTCTGTTCCATTGATCTATTCTGGTTTCATGGCCAGTACCAGATAGGAATCACTCTTTTTCATGAGTGGAATCTTCTCTTAGGTAGATACACTTCCAGTAAATAACTTCTCCATTTCACAATCCTTTTGTCCCTGATTGTTGGGTTCTCATGATCTCTGACACAGAGATGAGCCAAAATGCACAAAAGGATTCCAAAGGTTTCTTCTGTGGACACTCCAGCCAATGGCTCATGTCCCAGGCTGATCCTTGCCCACCTCTCCAGGCTATGGTGACCCCAATATCTTGAGAACTTTCCTTTGCACCTCATGCATAAAGGCACCAACTGTTATGAGGAAGATTATTAAGTTATTATTTAGGAGACCTAACAGGAAGGGCTAGAGAATTCCACGTAGAATGGGGAAGCAGGAAGTGGCTTGCTCTCTCTGAGAAGGACTCCATGGTGGTTGAGACAAGTTGCAACCGACCCTAGGAGACCTCAGATTTCCAGAGATCCTGAAGGAAGACTGACAACTACTTGTGGGAGATTTTGGTAGACTATTTATTCCAACCTGAGTTGCAGATTAACTCAGGTTGGGTTAGCTCCCAGGATCTACCCACCTGAAGGAGTGCAGCTAGTGGTTCTGGAGGAGTTAGCTCCTGGCATCCTTTAACATCTCTGAACTCTGCTGTGAGGATTCCCACTTCAGTATCCTCTGGGTCCTACCTGGCTAAGGTCTCAGTTGAGTGTACGAAAGTCCCTCCCCTGACCCTGTACTCTGCCCTTAGTCTGAAAGTATAGAAACCCCTGTTCCCATCCTTTACCATAGTTTCTTTAATTAAATAGTTATAAACTCTTGCCTGTTAGGTCTCATAAATGATAACTTAATAATCTTCCTCATAACATCCCTAAATACACCAACTAGGATGCCCCAAATGCATTCATTACCCAAGAAGACCATGGAGGTAACCAGGCCTCCTGCATCCCCTGAGCTGATTATAATAAAAAGATACCTGATGAGCCTCAAAATAATCTTCCAATATGTAGACAGGCTTAGAAGGAAGTTCTCTAGGAATATCTGAGGCTCTCCACCCCTCACCCCCCCACCATAGAGCAATTCTTATATTCTCTTTGCTGGAAGACCCAGAGCAGGGTTTTGGGCCGATCTACCTGGAATAAATGGAAATCAGTCTTTCCCATTGATGCTTCCCAGCACCTTGGCCCTCACATTGGCCACTTGACACATGACTTATGGTTGTGGGAGGGAGAGAAGAATGACTTGAGCTGCTGCAGGGCTCTTCTAATCCAGGCACCCAATGGGTTTCCCTTGGATTGTTCTCAGATTACTCTCCGGTTGCCCCTCCTCACATTCATCACTCAGTAACTACGATAAAAACAAGAAGCTCAGGAACAGCTCAGAAGTGTGGGTTTTCCCTACTGTGCAATGGGGACTTGATCACAGTGATATGTAATGCTCCTCTGAAGCCTGGCTCTCTGCTAAGCCAGAAGGTCTAATGACTCGGTAGCTGTTGCCCTTGAACCATGAACTACAGAATGACTATCTGGTTGGTTCACACTCCAGACTCTAGTGCCTCTAAGCCAGGAGGTTGGCTTTGAACTTGCAGACAGAAAGACACTAAAGCTGGTAAAACCTTCTCCCAGCCACCATGAGTTGTGTAAATTTTAAAATTAATATTCAGTGCCTCCAAAGTATGATATTTATAAGGATTTTATTTAAAGTGCTGGGAAAGAGTCTTAACTGGCCCTTGAACAAGTCGCCTTCTCCCCCAAAGGTCCTGTCACCACACCCCCAACAACCATATCAAAAACAACCCTTGAACCCCACAGTCAATAGGAAAAGGCTTAAGGAATTAAGGATATGGTGAAAGGGAGTTTGGGTAATGTAGTTTTTAAAAGGGGTACAAGATCTTTTCAACTTTACATTCCCCCCAGTCATCCTTTGGGAGACAAGTCTCCCCAATGGATCATGAAAACATAATCAAATTAAAGTTTACAATAATTCAGAGATAAAAGGGAAATAAAAGGGAGAAAGAACAAAACAAATGTTCAGTGCATTGACAATAAGCCTTTTAGGGGCAGTTCCCTTTTCTGGCATAAAGTGTCCATTCAAAATAAATACATTCAACCCCCCAAAGTTCAGATTTGCCATGTCTCGAAATTCACTCTAGATCTTTTGGTGCAGTGTGTGGTCTCTGCATGCATCTTCATGGCATCTTCTGGATTCTGGGAGGTAGTCTTCTGTTCTAAATTAGGGTCAAATTCAAGTCCAAATTTACAGAAATAACATAGTCACTCAGAGGAGAACAACTTTACATTTCCTCCCTGAGGAAAATACAGGGATACACATGGGAATCACACAAGAATACATGGTCAAGGCATAAGGTATATGAATCAATTCTCAAAACATCAAAAAGTCCAAAGAAAAATAAAAAGGAAAAAAAAGGAAAAAGAGAAAAAAGGGGAAAAAAATAACCACCAAGGAAAATACAGGATATATATTAAAAAAAATGTGAAAGGAAAAAATTCTAGGAACAAGGAAGAGGGAAAAAAATTCACAAATCAAAGCAGGTTTCTGTAGCAATCCATGTCCCATAAGCTTTGCAACAACAATCACTCACTAACCCAATTTAGCAGCCTGGACTACAGTAAGTTGTCACATCATAAAAGAAATGGAAAAAAGGAGACTAGATCTCGAGACAAATGGGAAATAGCATTTCCCGGTGCAATACCTTTCTTCATTTCAGAGATAATGGAGCCAGAACAATCTATGTTGAGTACTTGATATCAAGTGCGGCACAAGGAAGTCCTACGTCTTAACATATGCTAAGCATCGCAACCTCGAGTCTCACACAGGATCAAGTCTTTATGTAGAATGTCATCAATCGTTGTAGGATTAGTTCAGTCTCTTTCTTTTATGTGCTCATTTGCACTTTTCAGGTCAAAAACTCTATGCTCCTTTGTGGTCCGATTTTCCTTGGATTAGACATAGTCATCGAGCAAACATCTCATAATAGTTAAATAACTAGTGGCAGGTTTCTGTAGTCCAAAGCTTTTTGTTTTAGTCAAGGATTTCAGGTCAAGGCTCTTAAACCAAAAGCCAAGATTCCTCACACTGGGGAGAAACTTTATGTATGCAACCAATGTGAAAAGTCATTCACAGTGCACTCCATTCTTGCTCTACATCAGAGAATTCACACTGGGGAGAAGCCTTATGAATGCAACCAATGTGGAAAGGCATTCAGTCGGAGTGACAATCTTGCCATGCATCAGAGAATCCACACTGGGGAGAAACCTTATGAATGCAAGCAGTGTGGAAAGACATTCACAAAAAACTCCAGGTTTGCTGTACATCAAAGAATCCACACTGGGGAGAAGCCTTATGAATGCAACCAATGTGGCAAGGCATTCAGTCAGAGTGACAATCTTGCCATACATCAGAGAATCCACACTGGGGAGGAACCTTAAGAATAAAAGCTATGTAGGAAAATGTTCACATGCAGCTCCAGTCTTGCTATTGTGTGAAGGAAATTTATACTCCCCTCTTTCTGGGGCAACATTGTGTAATTAGAAATATGTTACCCTGAAAACTGTGATTCTCAGCACCCCATTCTCTTCCTGTCATTACATGATCATGTAGACAGGATATAAATTTGGTGGAACCCTGCCTCTCACTCTCTTCTCTTCCTGTGAGGGCAGCTGAGAATGTGGGAATTTTTGAGCAGCTAGAAAAGATTAGTCATGTAGTTCCATTTTGTTAAATAATAAACTATAAAAATATAATAATTGAAGTATTAGACATTAATTTAAATCTTACACATTTTAAAAGAATCCACAAGTATTATATATGTAACAGGATACAGGTACTGAATTCAAGAGTCGTTTTCTTCAATCTCAATAGCTGCAATTACAGAGACTTCTTCACTATTTGCAGGGGAATGAACTGACACAGCAATGGAATCTGAAAAGCTAAAAATTCACCTTCAGATTCTTTAAGGTTCCTTCCCCTCCCCAGGATCATCATCCATATAGATTCGTTTGTTCACACCTCTGGAATCTTTCATAGTGAGGGAGAATTCTGCACTGACCATAGTGTGGAGGAATCTCATTTTGGATGTGTTGTAAAGACTGGGCAGGCCAAAATGGCAGATGATGTAGGGAGATGAATTTTTCCCCTGAATCCAAATATTATTCAAGCTAATCACAAGAACCAGTGCATCCTGGAACAGTAGCTGTTTGAGATAGGTAATGCAATGCTCTTCCATGGAGTGGGTCATGCTTGCAATTCTACTTCCTGTCTGTAATTTGAAAGAGTAACCTTCCTTCCCCTCCCCTCAAGGGGTAAAATGCCAGAGGATAGGTGCTTAAAAAATAAAAATAAAAAACAGAAATTTGTCTCAGGTGCTGGAAGAACTCAAAAAGGATTTCAACAATCAAATAAGAGAAGTGAAAGAACATTGGGGAAGAGAAATGAAAGTAATGCAAAAAACAGATAACAGCTTGAAAAGCAAAATTGGTTAAATGGAAAAAGAGGCACAAAAATCCAATAAATAAAAGTGTTCCAGGAAAAATAGAAATAACCAAATGGAAAAGGAGATTCAAAATGTGGTGGAAGAAAATCAGTCCATAAAAATTAGAACTGAGGAAATAGAAGCTGATGACCTCACGGAATATCAAGAAACAATTAAACAAAATCAGAAGAATGGGAGGGATAAAAGGAATAAAATACAAAATATCTCATTAGAGAAACAACAGATCTGGAAAAAAGATCCAGGAGAGACAATCTAAGAATTATTGGACTACATGAATGTCATGATTTTAAAAAAAAGATAGACATCATATTACAAGAATTATCAAACTACCCTGATATTCTTGAACAAGAGAGTAAAATAAACCTCAAAAGAATCCACAAATTAACTCCTGCAATAAATCCCCAAATAACACCTAGAAAAAGGAGAAGATATTGCAAGTAGCCAGAAGAAATAATTGAAATATCATGAAGCCCTAGTGAGAATTAGTGGATCTAACAGCTTCTTGTGATAATTTGGATTAAGTCTACACTGCCCATCTTTAGATTTAATCACCAAAGGTGAGAGCACCTTCCAATTCTGGGAGGTCCTAACTCACGTGTGCTAGAGTGAGTAACAAATCAGAATTGAAGCACTGCCCCCTACGCTTTCTATGAGAAAGCATCTATTGTGATTGAACACGCAGAATAAGGGATGGCACTGGAAGTGACATGTATGTGACCCCCTTTCAAAGAGGAAGGGGAGAGAGGCTGCAACTGGTGTGGTGAAGGAGACTTGAGGGAGCTTTGCTGGTTCATGACCAAGACTGTTCCATGTGGTGAATTTAAAGACGGAATCTTCCTGAACTTCTATTGGGAAACTTCCTTTTATAGACTCTGTGAATGGAGTTTGCTCCATTCACCTCTAGGCCTCAGGTCCTTTAACCCTTGGCTGAGGGTTAAGATATACCTGGACTAATCAGTGAGATAGATTCTTAATGTCTTTTTCTCTTCTCTCAGGTAGATAAATTTACATAAAAGTCAATTTTTATTTGAGATTATTCTTAATTAATTGAGGATTGATAATAGTTCAATCCTCTGGCAACCCACCTTTAATATATTGAACCCATAAAACCCCTTTCCCCCCTTACATTCTGAACTGAAGGATCAGAATGCTTTGAATATGATATTCTGGAAGGCAAGGAAACTGGGTTTACAACCAAGAACCATCTACCCATCAGAACGAAATATATACTTTTGTGTGTGGGGGGAATAGTCATTTAAAAAATAGAAGATTCCCCTTAACAGAAAATTTGATGCCCAAATAAAAAATTTAAAAATAAGTTTAAAAAATTAAGTAAGAAAAAGAAAATTGAAGGGATTCAATAAGATCAAGTTGTCTATATTTGTATGTCAAAAGATGATATTTGTAACTTCAAAATTTCATCATTACCATAGTAGTTAGATGGATACAGAGGATATTTAGTGTAAGCTGTTTAAGAAAACAGGCAAAAAGAGAATTTCAACGATAGAAAAAGGAAGAGAGAGGTAAAATAGGGTAAATTGCATCACCAAAAAATAAAGCTATTACAGTGGAGGAGAGGATGAGGGTGGTGAAAGGCAATCCTTACTCTAATCAGTATTGGTGTAGAGAGTGTAAAAATAAAAAGGAGACTGTAAAAATAAATATGTGAAAACTATGCAAATAAAGGTTCAAAACTGTTCAGATACTTTTGATAGATGTAATAAAAAGTATCTTCAGAGATAAAGTGAAGTGAAGTTCATAAATGAACCTCTCTTCAGGGCCAGGCACAAGGATGCTAAAGAGACTCGTTATAAAAATAAAATATTTATAGAAATATATAATGCTAAAAGGGTTTCTAACTCTAAGGGATTCTAAGTCCACCCAAAAAAAACCTCCCTGGTTCTGCAAGGAACCACTTTTCTTGTTGTCATAGGCTACACCAGTGATGGGCAAACTACTGTCTGTGGGTCAGATATGGCTTCCTTGAAATGTTCTATCTGGCCCCGCAACATTATTCCTAATCTAACAAATACAATGAGTAGGATACAATACAATGAAACTTTGAAAGAGTTGCCTTAGAAACAGACTGACAGATGAGCATTTCCTTTCCTTTGGCCCCCTCTTTAAAAAGTTTGCCCAGGGGGCAGCTGGGTAGCTCAGTGGAGTGAGAGTCAGGCCTAGAGACAGGAGGTCCTGGGTTCAAACCCGGCCTCAGCCACTTCCCAGCTGTGTGACCCCGGGCAAGTCACTTGACCCCTATTGCCCACCCTTACCAATCTTCCACCTATGAGACAATACACTGAAGTACAAGGGTTAAAAAAAAAGTTTGCCCATCATTGCCTCAGACCATCTGGTCAAGCAATGGATTTTGGCCAGACAGTATTTAACTCTTTATCACTTGGCATGTTTATGTAATTCGAATTCAAAAAGACATTCAAATTGAGTATAAGCTGATGGTCTCCCCTACCAAAATCCTTGCTCTTATAACTCTCTTGGTTAAACTGCATGCAGATTTTACATTTCTGACAGACTCTTTTTGCAACTGAGGTTATATCTGGGGTGATCCAAAACTTCTTGATTGAGTCGATGATTAACTGTGTGCCATAATGTTTCTTTTCATGGACTGAGTTGCACTCTGGGTAGTATAGAATTTTTGGCAGAATGGGCTTGCCTGATTCTGTGAACCATATACCTTCCACTAGTTTGGCCCCTAGGTTTTGCTCCCATTCCTCAACTTCTCTGGGATCATAAACTTGTTTCAGTGTCTTCCTCCATCAGGGTAAAAGTCAGAATATGGGTAGGACCAAATCTAGTTCCAAATTTCTCCATGACATCCACTCTGTGGTTTCCTTATGATTTTTTGTCTGAAAGCTGAGTGTGACTCTGGCAATGCATGACTGCCACTTCTCTAGGAAAATGTATTGCTTCGAAAAGTTACAGAATAAGATCTCCATATGCAATTGCCTTCTCCCCAGCTGTTATAAAATCTCTATGTCTCCAACTTTCTCCCATAGCATGGAGGACATTGAATGCATAAATATTTTCAATGTAGATGTTAACTTTCTTGTCCTTTGCTATCTGCAAGGCTCTTACTAAGCTGATAAATTCTGCCCCTTGAACACTGACTGGTAACGAAGCATACCACAAAGTCTCTGTCTGAGTCACTACTGCTGCTCCCACAAACTTTTTCCCTTTATGCATGTATGCAGAGCCATCTGTATAGAGTTAGAGTTCTGGATCTTCACTAGGTGTATCTTTTAGATCTGCCCTTGTCTTCTGTACTATTTCCAAGGTATCTTTGCAATCATGAACTGGCTCTCCTGACATTGCTAATTGAGGAAGCAAAGTGGTTGGGTTTAGTGACTGACAACATTTCAAGGTGATGTTTTCATTGCTCAAGAGTATCATTTTTATTGAGACAGTCTTTGTGGGGTAAATGCATGTAAGTTGCTGTTTTTAATCATGCTTTCTATGTTGTGTGGGGAATATACTATTAACTTGCTTCCTAATACCAAGTCAGATGCTTTTTTTTAAACACTTACAGAAGTGTCTTGGAGCCAATACTATATATTGGCTCCAAGGCAGAAGAGTGGTAAGGGTAGGCAATGGGGGTCAAGTGACTTGCCCAGGGTCACACAGCTGGGAAGTGTCTGAGGCCAGATTTGAACCTAGGACCTCCCATCTCTAGGCCCAGCTCTCAATCCACTGAGCATTTACATAAACATTTACATATTTACATTCCTTAAAAGAAGGAAATGTCAAATGAGTTTGAGTAGAAGGTGTCTGAACCAAAGTAAGAGGAAAACTGTAAACTAAGGCAGACAAATCCTTCTCTCCTATTGTAAGATAACATTTCATATGTATATGTGAAGTCAGAAATGTTTTATGTGTTGACCACCATGATCTGACCATGTAATGAAGTGTGTCACATACTTACTCCTTCAGAATTCTCCTGCCAATTGCATGTGCTGAGTGGATGGAATTCTAAAGTGTTGGGTGCAGTGAGAATTCTGTTGGATGTAAGATGTGCTCTCCAAGTGCATGGATCCAACGCTGATCAGACGACCCTCTTCACAGTGCTGTTGTCCAATACACCAGTTGTATATACAGGTCACAGTTGTCCTTGTAGTCCTCAGCGTTGATGTCCTTACGAGGCTCTGCAAAGTCTACAATACCTCTGTTGTGTCGTCTGATGTTACCACACGCGCTTGTCAACTTGCACAGGAACTGATGTTCAGTTGTGTTGACTTGTGTCATGACCAAGTTGAGTGTCCATGAAATGTGACTAATTATTCTTTTTCCTCCTTGCAGTTAAAAAAGATGATCAAATTTAAACAAAGAGTTCATTATGATGTCCTTTGTGCCTTTGCAATTATTCATCAATGTCACTGTCTAGGTCTTGGACTGATTGAAGATCTGATGTCTCTTCTTCTATAGCTGATTCTTCTTCACTGTCATTATAGTCTATTGATGTTTCTTCTAATTGTTTGTAATTAGCTTTGAGGTAGTCATTTGTATGTTGGTGTAACATTTGGCTGCTCACTGACTCTTGCACTGATTCTGGCTCATAAGTGAATTGCTCGAAGGCTAAGGACTTATGTTTAGATTGTGGATTTGTTATGGTCTCACTATGTGACCAGCTGGTTGGTGCTAATTGATTATTGTGCTGTGTGATGACTGGGTCTTGTTGGTGTTGGGACATATCTTTTGCTGGCTTGACATGGGTGACATGGAACCATGGATCCCTCCCCTTAACCTTGATTGCACTAGGGGTTGTTAAGATTATTTGAAATGGACCATGCTACTTAGGTTCTAACACAGACTTCCTAGTAAAGTTTCTGATGTAGACATCATCTCCAGGCTGGAAGTTGTGTAGACTAAAATCAAAGGGAACTCTTTGATGTATCAAAGCCAACTTATGAAGCTGATCTAAACTCTGTTTTAGTAACTTGAGGTACTCATAGAGCTTGCATTCCATACCCAGATGTGATAGGTTATGGATGCTTTGAGGTGACTTGCCATGGTAAGGTGGATGTCCATATAGTATCTCAAAGAGTGACAAATGAGTAATGCTATTGGGCTGGCACCTAAGATGAAACAATGCCAAAGGTAATGCATCTTGCCACTTCAAATGTGATTCAGCACAGAATTTAGCCACTAGGGTCTTCAAAGATCTATTAACTCTCTCAATCTGCCCGTTTAATTGGGGTCTGTACACGGAGTGCAGATGTTGTTTGACTCCTAGAGTTTCATACACTAAAGCTAGAATTTTGTGTGAGAAGTGTGAACCACAATCTGATGCAATGTGAAGTGGAATAGAGAATCTGGGTATTAATTCTCTAAGCAAAACCTTCACTACAAACACTAATGTATTGTGTCTGGCTGGAAAAGCCTCTAGCCACTTGGTTAATCTATCCACAATCACCAATGCATATCTATAGCCCTGACACCTTGGCATGGTAATGTAAGCATTCAAATGGTGTAAAGGCTAATGGTTTGCCTCCAAGACTGTGGACTTTGGTAACAGTCTGGTTGAACTGCATACAAATTCTGCACCTCTGAGCAACTCTCATTGCAACTTCATATATGCCCCCTTGCATTCCAATACCTAGTTATAGAGTCTGCCAGGCCCAGACTTCCATAATGCCCTTTCTGATGTAATGCATTGCAAAAGGTGAAATACAGGGATCTAGGCAACAGAGGTTTTCCATTTTCCCCCAGCCAAACTCCATTAGCTAAGTATGCACTGTGGTGTTTTTTCCAATCCTTTACTTCCTTTGGGGAGTGTGAATTTTTGAGATTAACTTCCTCCACCAAACTCAAGTTCAGGACTGAAATTGGTCCATACCTCACCCCGAATTTGGCTGTAATGTCAGCTGATTCCACTGGCCCTTGTATTTTGCTGTGGACTTGGCAATGAATAAATGAAACTTGGGCTGGTAATTGGAGTGCTTCCAACAACTGATTTATTAAAGTGTCATATACTATCTGTTTGCCATTAGATGTTATGAAGCCTCGGTTTTTTTCAGAGTTCCAGAGTTCACCAGAATGATGCACTACTCCAAAAGCATACCAGGAGTCAGTGTAAATGTTAGCTCTCCAATTTTCGGTTAGCCTTAGAGAGTGAATCAATCCAACCAATTCTGCCCCTTGAGCACTAATAGTAGATGGTAGGGATGAGTACCAAAGGGTTACAGAGGCTTATCCGGAACCAGCCGGATTCAACTATGGGGTATTCGGGAACAGCCACCTGAGAGACCATAGGGGAAGAGAGGGGAACCATGCACGCAAGAAGACAAGGAAGTCTAATGGAACATGGCCCGTTTATTGCTGGTAAAGGACAAGAATATATATGTTCAGGGTGAGGGGGTTGGCGGTCGGGATGAAAGGAGAAAGGAACAAGTAGTTACGAAGCAGGAACGTGGAAAAAGAACATGCAGTTATGTGGAAAGTCTGGAGGACGTTTTGCAGCTATGCCTCCGCCCATGCGGGGCTCATAATCCATATCGTTCTTGAAGGGTTACTATTTTTATTTTATAGTCTTGGCTCCTAACAGAGGCTGTCACTACTGCTGCACCAGTAAATCTCTGATTGCCTACTAAGTAAGATGATCCATCTGTGAAGAGTGTCAACTCAGGGTTTCCTATGGGACTATCATATAAATCCTCCCTTGTCTTATGAACAATGTTAAGTGCATCTCCACAGATGTGTAGACTCTCTCCTTCCAGAGGTAAATCTGGAATCAGAGTTGTAGGATTTAAACTTTTTCACCAGTGAAATGTGATTTTTCATTAGCCAATAGGATTGCTTGGTATTGTGATAACCTTTGGGAAGTGAAAGCTTGGAGTGTAGTGTTCCTTAGAGTAGATTCCACCTGGTGTGGGGAAAATACTCTCAGCTCACCCCCTAATACCAAGGAAGATGCTTTCCTAATCACGATGGCTACAGCAGCAATAGCTCTCAAACAACTTGGCATTCCAAGGATCATTGAATCTAGCTTTGAACTATAATAGGCAACTGGTCTAAGGGTATTCCTGAATGATCGTGTGAGAACACTAGAGGCTATCCCTTTATCCTCATGAACATAAAGGAGGAAAGGTTTTCCATCGTCAAGGATTCCTAGGGCAGGCACTGATAGCGTTAGCACTTTGAGCTTTTGAATGGCACAGACATTCTCTTTAGATAGCTTCAATGGTTCTGGAACTTCCTTCCTGGTTAGCTCTATCAGAGGTTTAGTGAGGAGAGCATAACCTGGAATCCAGTTTCTACAGAAACTCATTACTCCTATGATTGCCCTGAGCTGCCTCTTAGTTCTAGGCAGGCTCAACCTCTGTATGTCTTGTGTTCTCTTCTGGGAAATCTTCCTGGAGCCCTTTTCCAAGTTGAATCCCAAATATTTCACTTTTGATCTCGCAAACTGAAGCTTGGGCTTGGAAATTTTATGGCCCCTCTTGCCCAACTCTTTAATCAAGTGCACGCTGTCTCTATAACAGACTTCAGCAGATGGTGACATTAGCAGGATGTCATCAACATAATGCACCATCTTGCTGTCTTGGAAAGTGATCAACTCAAGGTCTCTCTGCAAGACTTGGCAGAAGACTGAGGCCAAATCCGAAAAACCCTGGGGCAAAAGGGTCCATTGGATGGACTTGCCCTCCCACTTGAAGGCAAACAGCTACTGGCTGTCTCTGTGCGGGGAAACAGAGAAATAGGCAGAGCTGAGATCCAGAATGGTAAACCAAGCAGCTTCATTTGGTATAGCTGCTATGATTTGAGATGAACTAGGGACCACGGCATAGGTTTTCTGCACATGGTTATTAACAGCTCTAAGGTCTTGTGCCAAACACCATTGAGTCTTCCCATCAGGAGATAGTTTGGCTTTCTTCACAGGTCATATCTTAAAATACCTTGCTGCAATAAACTCTCTCTGATGGGTTTCACTCTTTCAATTGCCTCTTTGCTTAGTTTAAACTGAGGAATTCGTGGTGGTAAACCTTCCTTCACTTCTATTCTCATTGGCTCAGCAGACAAAATTCTGCCCACCTCATTAGAATTTTTAGCCCATACATAATCAGGTATATCATCAGGAACCTGGTAGATGCTGTCACTTTGTTAGTAAGTTGGTTCCTCACTACATGGACCTAAAAACAAAATGGGATGATGTTTCAGAGATCTCTTAGGTAGGTGAAGATAGATCTGCCCATTTGGTTGGCATTGGATGGTGGCAGCTAATTTACACAAGAGATCTCGCCCCACAAGGTTTGAAGGACACGATTAATTAAGGACATTAATTAAAAGGTGTGTTCGAGAGTTAGAGGGCCCAATTTCACCATTTTGACTTTTAGCTTTGGGACTTTTCGAGCTATCCCAGAAGCACCTCTGACTCTCAAGCTACCCTGATATTTGCATTTTTTGGGAGCCTCATGCAGAACGAGGCGGTCGTGCCACTGTCAAGGAGGGCATCATAACACCCCCCCCCCATTTCCAAGCTAACAAGGGGTTCCCTGAAGCTACTGGACTTTACTGGGACTGGGGGTAATAAAGAATCCTCAGTTGTATCTGTGCACTTGGTTTTGATCCAGTTATGCATATGGTCTTGTGCAAGTACTTCTTCGAGTCTTACGTGGTCACTGTCAACTAAATCAGAACTTCCTGCAGCACAATCAGCCAAGTCTTGTTTGGGAGAATCAATACAGAATGCAGGCTTAGAGAGCAGGCACTCTCTCACTGAGAGCTGGTGAGTGAGTAACTGTGGTTACTAGGCTGAGCTCTGCAGAGCTCATGGAACTTTCAGGTTGGCTCTGATTAAGGGCTGAAGAAATGGAGGTTTGACTTGTTTCACCATTCACTCTGATGTCTTGTGAACTGCCAACCCCCAGATCAGGAGTTTTCCCATTAGTTGTGTCAGGGAATGTATGATAAACAGTTTGTATTCCCTTCAACACCTCTGGTACAACTCCCAACTCAGAAGCTGTCTGGAGTTCACTATCTAGCCCTGCAGTCTGTGTGGCTGAAGTCAGTTTATTTGTGTCTCCAACCACTGAACAGACTTCAATGATGTTATTATTAAGCACACTAGCCACAGGAGATGACATCTGTCCACTCTCCCTTCCCCAAACCTCTGGTTTGAATTCATCAGCTAAGGGATTGATAAAGCTAGATGTAGAATTTTCTGAGCAGCTGCCAGCAACCAGCAACTCAGTGGGCTGCTCTGGCAAAGTCAAGCCTCTCTCAACATTCCGTTTGGATTGCTCTCTAACCTCATCCTGGGTTTTCATGCTTAAAACAAGGGAATGGGTTTGGATATTGTGATCTGACTCCTTCAAGGTTACAAATGATACTACTTCCTGCATACATTGTAAATCCCTGTCACTTTGATCTTTATCCAAGCTAACCTGTTGTTTTAAACTTGGAATAAAGAAAGGAGTTTGAGATTCTGATGACTCCAACCAAGATTGCAAAGCTTCTGAAGGCAAGCTATTGTAGATCCTTGGACGGTCCCTATGCTTCTCATCCAAGCCTTTTGTGATGGAATGAGAAAGCAGACCCCTTTTATAGTCATCCTCAATTGTCCCATAAATCTCTCTACGCATTTGCATTATGTCCTCCCATGCTTGGTCTTCTGCCATAGGAATATCATTGTATTCTGTGCAGCTTTCTAGAGACATATGTTCTCCCATGCCCAGTCTTTGAGAAACATCTACCCCACTCAGGTTATTTATATTCACATCCATGTCATAGTCCTTTTTGATTCAGAAGCTTCAGTTCATAAGGACTTTGGTTTCTCATCCTGGGCCAAATATTTTTCCATTTTATCAAGGGATGGAGATTGGCTGTACTTTTTGCATGTGTGGTTGCAGCATTGACCATCATGCTTGATGCCCTCAACCTTTCTAGCATTGTTGGACCACTTAGAGTTGTAATAAGTTCTTTTAGCATTCCTATCTCTCTGGCTAGAGTTGTCAGTCCTGCCAAAGTCTATCTGTTGCTTGAATCTACATGTTCGAACTATATGACCTGATCTCCCACACAAATAATACCTTGGAGAATAGGATTTGGGCTTGGAGACAGTAGCAGGTTGCCTAGACTGACTACGACCCCTGCTGGCCTGGAGGGCAAAGTTCTTGATTTCCTCTATTTCCTTTTCTTTTCTGGCCTGCTTTAATTGTCCCTTGAGGTCTGCTATTACAGAGTCTTTATCTGAGTCAGACTGCCTGGCTGCCCTGGCTTCCTTCTGCTTGGAATCGTGAATGTATGATGCATGCTGCCTAACATCTTCCAGTGGCAATGACTCCCATTGAGGACAGTTCTACCTAAAGTAGTTCTGCACTGGCAGTGAAGCACCCTTCACGAACTGCCTATGGATGTGATCAATAGTTTCTGGGGCATGTACATCCCTGAGGCCTAAAATTGTTTCAGCTGCCTCAATTACCCTATCAAGGAAGCTGCTGCCTCAGTTTCTCAAATTTCTGCCAGGGATTCAGTCTTTTGGTATGCAGCCACATTGCCTCAAGTAAATCTGTCCTGCATTGGACAGATACCTCATGTTAGCATGAGATGTTAGTTCAAGGTCATGGTGGACCATGGGCCATGCAGAGAGATTGGGGTTCGAGTGAGTCTCAGCCAAGAATTTTTCCTTTTCAGAGGGAGAGTAAAATTCCCCCAAAAGAAACTCCACGTCATCAAAACTGAGGTTAAAGAGAGTGAAGATGTCCTTCATTTGATTGATGCTAAGGGGTCCAAGGTTTACCCTCTTTGTTCTTAGCTTTGGTACCCTCTGGAATTGTCCTATTGCAACTTTTACTTGGACAGACCCAATAATTTTTCTATCCTTTGAAGATGTTTTAAGGACACTTTCTGTTGCACCAGTATCTATTAATGCAGGACAAATTTCATTGCCCATCCTGATAATCACATGGGGTTCTTTGTTTTCAGCATTTTGTGTGACCTGCATCATTGGTGCAGTTATTTCTGTAATTTCCCCATCCTTCTCTTGTGGTATATCAATCCCATCAAGAATCTTTTCTTCCCCTTGCATTCAGCATGACTTGAACTCTCTTCCCCCAGGCTTGTGTTGTTTATTGCTATTTATTGTGTTTATTGTTATTGTTGTTTATTGTGTAATGTTAATTGCATTTTAACTGACCCCTGTCCTTTGTGATAGTATGAATGGGTTCATATGTTTTCTGCAAGTTTTACCAGGATTGGTTATGTTGCTATTGTTTGACTTTGCTGCTGTTATTGGTTTTGGGTAAGGAAAAGATTTATTAACTTCCTCGATCATTTCTTTTTTATATTTGTCCAGATTTGAATCAAGGAAAGTTTGCACATGGTTAAAGGTTTCATTGCTTTCCTCTGCTGTTACTTTGCATTTTTTATTGGCAAGATTGAATATAGGTAGGGTTGTTGATGGATACATGTTATTGAATGCATTAGTAGACAGCAAAGGTTTTATGTTTTTGTTTCCTTCTATTGTTACATCTGCTTTTACTTCTGTATGTATTTTGTTTCTCTTTTCACCTTCATTCTCTCTTACTTCTGCATAAATTTGCTTGAATGTTTGCTCTTGATTTCCCTTTAATCTACTAGATCTTTCTACATGCTTTTCTGTGTGTTTACAAGCTTTAAGGATTGGTATTCTTGGGATCGAGCTTATCCTAGGAAATGCCTGAGGAATAATCTCTTTACTTCTTGGGTTTAACTTTAAATTTATTATTATTTCCCAGTAATTCATTTCCATTATCACTTTTCCCCATACCAAATCCTTGGGGGGGGGGGAAGATTGCTTGCTTGCCTATCTAAAGATCTTATTTGTAGTCTTTCCTTCCCAGCACCGCATGTAAAGATTTGATTTGCCATGTCTTTTCCTTTAGCAGTTTGTGTTTTAAGTTGTCCAGAACACCCAAATGATTTTGTTTCTATAAGTTTTGCTTTTGATTTTGTTGATAATTGCTTTTGTGGTGTGATTTTTGTCAATGTGATTTGATTTTGCATGTCTGTAGATTCTTTGTCAGTGTGATTTAAAGATTTGTTGTTTGAATTTGCTTCTTCTTGTGCTTTGCATTGATTAATGTCTTGGCTTTTGCTTTTTCCTATTAGGATAACCCTTGTGTTTACTTCTCGTGTTTTTGTGAGTGCATTTAGGTCAGTTTGTGTATTGCTTTGATCTTTATCTATTATCTTTGTCCCATAAATTTCATTTTTTATGTCTTTCACTTCTTTTGTTATTTGCATCTCCATATCTATCATTTCTTTACTTTTATTATTTGCTCTACCATTCCCATTATCTATTTTTATGTTCTAACATTTCTCTTTTGACTTTCTTTTGCATTTCTGTCATTGCACTCTTTTTTATTGCTCTGAGTGCTAATACTGGTTCCTGGATTCAAGCATTGACTTGGGTACCTGAATAGAAAAGCCTGACTCCTTGCGAAATGTTTCTTTCCATTGTTTTGATATTAGGGGTACTGCTTATGTTTCCTGTGCTCCCACAATTGTGGTCATAACATCTGCCATTTTTCTTTGAGTAAGAATTATTTTGGCTGTACTTTGAATTTGTATAAGTGTTCGTGTAATTTCTTCTTCAGTTATCATTGCTATTATTGTTATTGAAGTTAATTTGTTGTTTATAATAACATTGTCTCACAAGATGCCCCACTTTTCTACATAAAAAGCATTGCCTCTTATCTGGGATTTTTCTTGGCTGGTATTGGGTTCTATTATTATTATTCCTAGCTTGTAATGTGGCTAAGTTCTTTATCTCCTCTATTTCCTTTTGCTTAATTGTTGTTTTTGCCTCTTTAAATTTTCTTGAGATCAGCAATGGTTTCATCTTTGCTTCTCTCTGTTTGCTTTTCTTTTTCATTTGCACTATTTGAAACCGAGTAAACATATGAAGCTGTCCTCCTTAAATCTCTAAAGACAATTCTTCCCACCCAGGACAATGCAAATTAAAATAAGTCTTAATGGGCAGACTGCTTCCCTTTATAAACTGCCTTCTGACATGTTGGAGGTTTGGTTTGGCTAAGTCCTTGAACCCCAGAAATAATTTTCCAGCTTCCATGACCCTGTCAAGTTATGTATTTTGATGTTCCCCAGCTTTTTGTTTTATGGCCTCAAATTTCCCCCATGCATCTGGTCATTTAGCATGTAGGAGCATTGTTTCTGTAAGATCCTCCCTACACCTTTTTCCCTGGGTTGGATAATTCCAGGTCTGAATAAACTTCTGGCCATGATGTTAGATTATCATTATTTCTTGTTTCCTGAATGAATTGTTTGGCCTGTGTAGGTGAAAAGAGCTCTCCCAAAAGAATTTCAGTGTTCCTTTATTATGGATCATAAAGTCTCAGAGCACACTTGAACTCCTTGACACATTTTTGGGGGGATTCATATATATCATGCTTGTGTTTTTCTAGGCTGTGTAGTAATTTTTTAGGTTGTGTAACCTGCTTAGAATGTGGAATGGACCAAGCATGGCAGGAACTTGGCAGGTGCCAAGGGCAGTTAAGGCTGGGGTATAAAAGCCAGGATTTTGAACCCACAGAGATCTCAGATTTGAGATATTGGGTTGGAAAGAGTAGTTTGTATAGGCCTTAGGTGAGCTTTATTCAACCATCAACCAGCAACCAACTTCAAATCTAATTTATCAATCTCTTTTCCTGTGGTTCACTACCAAGAAGAACAACATCTTATTCAGCAGAGTAACCTATATGCACTCAAGGATATAAATTTTCCCTTGAGTACTGCTTTCACTGCATCCCACAGGTAAAGCTCTCCCTCCAGCCACCAAGGGTTAGGGTTAGGACATGCTAAGGACATGGCACCTGGGTTTCTTGTCTTCATCCTTTCCCGGCCTCAGATGAAGACAGGTTCTGAGATGGGAGGGCTCAGGGGACCACATGAGTTTAGGAGATCCTGAGGTCTGTAAGGGTGAAAAGGGGGTTTTATGGGTTCAATATATTAAAAGGTGGTCACCAGAGGATTGAACTATTATCAATCCTCAATTAAGAATCATCTGAAGTCAAAATTGACTTTTTATGGAAGTTTATTTATACTTAGGAAGGTTGAAGGTAGGGAAATTGAGAGAGAGAAACTATGGCCCAGACCAGAGGCCCAGACCAGGTAAGAATTTAGAGGCCCAGCAGTTGGGGCACAGAGGTTAATTAAACAAGGCTTCTAGCCACAGGGCCTTTTATAATTAGAGAAGCAAGAGAGGCCTCCCTGAGGATAGAGCCTCCAGAAATGCCAAGAGAAGAGAAAGCGAGTCAGCCTAACTTACCCACATGATAATTCAAGGGGAAGCAGTCAGAGGCCCCACCAGAGTCTCAGCATTCCAACACTCCTCCATGAACCAGAAGAGGTCCTCGCCAGATGCTCTCTTCCACCAAAGACCCCAGCTAACTGAGGACCTTCTCTTTTTAAAGGGGTCACTTATGCATCACTTCCTGTTCCTCCCTCCTAATTTGCATGTCCAATCACAATAGAAGATTCTCATAGACCGCCTAGGGGGAAGATCAGTTGATTCTGATTCATCCCTCACTCTAGCACATGCCGGGTTATGGACCTCCCAGAATTAGAGTAAATTTGGTGAGTAAATCTAAAGATTGGCAGTGTAGACTTAATCTAATTATCACAGGTCCAATCAGAGGCCTTGCCAGGGAGCAGAGTCAA
Source organism: Gracilinanus agilis (assembly GCF_016433145.1). Taxonomy (NCBI): domain Eukaryota; kingdom Metazoa; phylum Chordata; class Mammalia; order Didelphimorphia; family Didelphidae; genus Gracilinanus; species Gracilinanus agilis. The sequence goes on along the minus strand of NC_058130.1, from coordinate 798,596,728 downwards.
AAGCAGTGTTCCCCAGAGCTAAGAGCATCTGCCTTAGGAGGATCTAAGCAGGAGCCTTGTGGGAATCAGAGAGCCTGGAGAGATTTCGGGGTGTCAGCTGAGTCTCCTCACTAACCACAGACAAGGCAGAAGAGGAGCCATCACAGCAGCTAAGTCATCTTCACGGCCAGCTGAGTGGTGGGGCAAGTCCTCCATCCCCACTCCATCCTCTGAATCCATCTTCATAAATATCCCTCACAGGATGAGAACAAGTCCCAGGACCAGGCATTTCATGGCACCTGTTGGCTCCAGGTGTTCACTACATACATGTCTTCCTATGGTGATACGTTGTCTGAGCCTGTTCTCCTTAGGGACCTTGTGTGAACAAGAGGAGAGTGAAGACCTCCTTTGAGGAGCTGCTTTTCTAATGATTTGTTATACATTCTGAGGAAATCTCTTCAAGAATAGAAATTGAGGGGGCAGCTGGATAGCTCAGTGGATGTAGAGCCAGGCCTAGAGATGGGAGGTCCTGGGTTCAAATCCGACCTCAGACACTTCCCAGCTGTGTGGCCCTGGGCAAGTCACTTGACTCCCATGGCCTAGCCCTGACTATTCTTCTGCCTTGGAACCATACACAGTAGTGATTCTGATGGAAAAGAGAAAGGAGAAAGGAGAAAGGAAAGGACACCAAGAGGCCACATTTGTGCCCTCTGGAGCTACCCCTGGAGCAATGGCGTTTGGCACTCCACAAGGCCTAGTAAGCTGCATTACTGTGGAGACGAGAGGCCTCTGGGATCCAGAGGAGGCAGCTGAGGGATGGGATGACCTGAGAACAGACTGGGGGAGATTCAGGGACAGTCTGTGCTTCTTTGTCCCCTTGCTCTGTGCCCCTTCCCTAACACTGGGGGATGGTGAGGCTCTGCCATGTGTGAGCCTTGGTGCCATCACAGTGGATGAATCTCACCATATCAAGGGCTGACAGGAGTCCCCCCTCCCGGCAGCTGCTTCCTCTTGTCCCCCCATACGTGAGCCTTCAACAGCGTCCATCCGAGTCACTCAGTCCCAATGAGTCTGGTCTGAAGAAAGATTTGCAGGAAGTGAGCCTTTGGTGGGGAAGGGGGGAGGAGGAGAAGAGAGCCTGGAAGGAGCCCAGCCCAGCTCTGAGGCTTCGGGGAGCTGAATGTCTACACCAGGGCCTTGACTCCTCTGCCCAGCTGACAAGTTGGGGGGGGGGGGTGAGGGGAGAGATGAGGATGAGGGATTAAGCCAGGGGGCCAAGCAGTGATGCCTCTGATAGGTCTGTCTGTCCTCTTGTTCTCAGGGGTCACTTCTCAGGCTGGGGTGACTCAGGAGCCTTCTCTGGCTGTGATCCCAGGAGAAACCTCCTTCTTGATTCAACCCAAAGAGCAGGAAATCCTCTTTTCTCTCCAGCCCCAAATCCTTTTCAGACATTTTCCTCTTGAGCAAAGTGGGGAGAATAAAAGCTGAAACTTTTCTTTGTGAAACCAATTAAGGGCAGAAACAAAATGGAAGAAGAGATCCATCGGTGCCCTTGAAGTCACTGTCTTACAGCCACCTTGGCGTCCCTGAGGATAGAGCACTCAGCCTGAAAGAGAAAAGCCTGAGGCAGCCACTGTTCTCATTCAGTCAAGAAACATTTAAGCACCTACTAAATGTCAGGTGCTGTGCTGAGTGCTAGAGACACAAATATGGCCAAAGAAGAACAGTCAGTCCTCTGGGAGTTCTCATTTGCTGTGGGAGAGACTGAAGGAAAGCTGTGAGGGGAGCGGGCAGGACCCAGGACGGGGCAGCTGCAGAAGTCAGGCAGAAAAGTACCAAAATGGAGCATCCAGGTGAGAAAGGAGAGCTTTGGAGCTCCTGGCCTTGCCTTACTTTCAGAGAGCCAGAGGGAAGGAGGATGTGGAGCCATCCTGGTCCCCTGTATCTCACCCCCTGTACAAGGCACAGCCAAGCCCTTTGGTTTCATCTCTGCAGCACCTCTGGAACAGCTCCTCTTCTCCTCTGACATGCCCCCACCCTTGGGCAGGAACTCCTCTCCTAGTATAAATAGCTTTTGCCAATAGCCATCTTGTGCCAACTATAGCAGATTTTAGAATTCCCCAAGCTGGCATGAGACAGTGGAAAACCTTTGGAGCATCCCTATAAACAGGGAACCACTCAAGGCAAAGTGGACTCAGTTGTGAGTTAGGTGGGTGGAAAAGGGTGGAAAGGGAAACGCTCTCCAGTCAAAACAAGAAGCTTCACAGAATTACGTTAGCTGTCTCGTTTAGGGATTTGCTACTTAGGTCAAATTATTCAATACAGAAAGCTGAATTATATTGGATTGAACAACCATCATCATCAAAACCCTCAAGAAAGTCATCTCTGAAGATCAACAAATATCTATAACCAGCCAAGTTTAGTTCAGCTACTTTGCCTACATACTGCCAAGCCAGTGTGACAGGCTTCTGTTTTAGGCTTTTCCCTAAGGGGATCTGCCTAGCTGTTCCTCAATTAGTTCTTAGTTTAGTTTAATCCTTTTGACCTCTATCTTCACCCGTCAAACCTTGATCCTCACCCCCTCAAGATATTCCCGTTGCCTTCAAATTAAAATAGTTTCCTGTTGCTAAGAACTGATTCTGGTTTAGTCCATCGTCTCCAAGAAGAATTCTCACTGTCCAGTTCGACAGTTGAACTTGATTCCTGGCTGAGGAGGGTTTCTCTTGCCTGAGAATAACTCCAAATCAATTCAAGAACATCTGTATTAATTCGCAGTCAGACCAATATAATTAATAAACCATCAAGAGGATATTAGCACGCATATCCTCAAAGAAGCAGGGGTTAGGCCTGTTTTCAGTTGGAAGTTCTATAGCGCCAGCCTTCTGCCTCTCTCCAGGGGCGAGCGCTGTCCAGCTGCTGAACAGAGAGCAGCCTCCTGCATATGGTCCTTACACTCGAGCAGTGATAGGGGGCCAAAGTGTTGTTCCCAGTCCAGAGCCCTCTTGCAAGGATGAGTCCACAAACAATATCATAGCAAGAGGAACTTTATTGCTACTCGAGCCACCAGAATCTGAGGGGCCGACCTGGACCGTGTTGTGAGGGAAGCTAGTTGCAGGGTGTAACAAATCTCCTGGAGCCCAGTTACATCATGCCATAACGAGCATCCTGCTGTTAGTAACCGTGTGGGTTCTCCAGAGGGTCCTGACTGGAAAGCCCCTCGCTTGCGGCTGCTTGCTTCCTGTGTCATAACTTTGGGGTCCTACAAAAGGAAAGGAAACGCTCCTCTGTCAGTCTGTTTCTAAGGCAACTCTTTCCAAGTTTCATTGTATTGTATCCTGCTCACAGTATCCGTCAGATTAGAAATAATGTTGAACTGCTGGATAGAACATTTCAGGGGGCCGCATCTGGCCTACAGGCCGTAGTTTACCCATCACTGCCTAGACAGAGTGCCCTACATAGCCTTCAGAGCCCTTTGTGCCTCGCCTGCTTCTGGCTTCCCCGTTTCCTCATGTCTTTCTCACAGACAAACACTCACAGACCTCCTGGCTGTCCCACAAGCAAGTTGTCCCATCTCTGAGCTCCAGGCTTTCTCTCTGACTGGCTCCCATGCCTGGAATGCTCTCCCTCCTCCACAGTCACTATCGCCTTCTCTAGAGTCCTTTAAGTCCAGACTCAAGGACGGGGAGGGCAGTGGTCTGAGCTGGGGAGGGGGAGCCTGTCAGCCATCCAAGGAGGACAGCCAGAGAAGGTGCTCCTGGCCAGAAGCTGGAGGTGCTGTTTAAGACTCCCCCACCCTCAGGCTGGAGTGGCAGGAAGGAGGGGGATGGGGCCATTAGGGCCCAAAGAGCATCCTGGGGGATTTAATGGAGGATAGGGCAGGGAGCCAGAGGAAGGTCAACTCCAGGGTTGAATGGAGGCTGGCAGGAAGGGGGAAGAGAGCCCAGGAGGCCAGCAGAGCCCCAGGAAGGCCCTGCAGGCAGGAATGCAGGGTTGAGGGAGGAAGAGGGCTTTCCCCAAAGGGAGGACCGCCCTCTGGCAAAGGGAGCCCCACCTGGGCTGCTGGGGAGCCCAGGGGAGAGTGTCAGGCCTGCGGTGGGGAGGGCCTGGGTTCCAGTCTGACCTCAGACCCGTCCTGTGCACTTGGAGGCTCCCCCTTTTGTCTTTGAACCCCAAGCCTGGCCTGGCCCCCTGGAAGGGCTTCCTGGCTGGAGGATCTCCTCCTGGAGGCTAGCTGGGCCCCTCTGGAGCACTGGGAGGGACCCCCATAATCCTCCCCCAGCCCAAGGGGGCCTCCAGCAGGCACTTGAGGACTTCTGGGATGGGAGAGCTCCCAGGTGGTCCTCCTGCAGCCCCTCCCCCTGAGAGTAGGGCTTTGGCTTTGGGTCAGATTCAATCCACCTTGGTCTTTTGGTCACATCCAGGCCCTGTTCCTGGTTCTCCCCCTCCCCTTCCACTTTTTCCTCCTCCCCTACCCTCACTGACCCCCCTTCACCTGCCTGATTCTCCTGAGATGGTTCAAACCTCACCAGAACCCTCAGATGGTCCCTCCTTATGGGCATCACATTCTCTCAGCCCACCCTGCTCTCCCCCAGGAGCTCTCTGCTGCCCCCACCTCCCTCAGGCTGTATCTAGGTAGTCTGGGGGAGGGGAAGACAGGGGGAGAGTCCCTAGAATGGTGGGAGAGTGAAAGAGGGGCTGGATGCAGGGGGAGGGGGATTTTCTCCTGCCCAGCCTCGTGAGGGGGTGGTTCAGGGGGAATCCCAACCCTGGGGTGGAGTCTAGAGGTTGGGGAGGGGTCTAGGGGGAGAGCGGGCAGTCTTAGGATGTGACTGCATTTCTGGTCAAGATAACTTAGGTATATGGTAATGAGTCTCCCTCTTTGTGTGTGTGTGTGTGTGTGTGTGTGTGTGTGTGTGTGTGTGTGTGTGATTTCGGCGGTCCACTTTCCCAGTGCCACAGGACTAGGTTCAAACAATGTAATATGATTTTTTTCTCAGTTTCCAAAATTGAAAGTTTTTTCTCATAGGAAAATATTTTGAACCAGACACTTAATTGGATAGCAAGGAAAGTGATCTAGTTCCAGAACCGAGTCACCAGATTGGGTCAGGGTGGTTCCATGGATCCGTCCCATTTCTCAAGTCAAATGCGTCTCGCTCTTGCAGTTTGATTATTTCTTATACATTCCTGAGTGTTCTCATTTGCCCTCAGCAGGATCACGTAACACTTGGGAATAAAGATGCAGCCCAGGAAGCCAGCGCTGGAGGCCAGGATGGAGAAGATCTCCACCACCACCGTGGCTTTGCCCTTCGTGCTCTGGTAGGTGGGCAGGAAGGAGACCCACACACTGCAGAACACCAGCATGCTGAAGGGGATGAACTTGGCCTCATTGAAGGTGTCAGGAAGGCTCCTGGCCAGGAAAGCCACCGTGAAGCTGCCCAGGGCTAGGAAGCCCATGTAGCCCAGGACAGAGCAGAAACCAAAGACAGAGCCTTCATTGCATCCAATGATGATCTGATTGGTTCAGAGTGTGTGTTTGTGTCCGGGAAGGGGGGAGACATTCCCAGCCAGATGCCACACACAGTCACTTGAATCCCAGAGCAAATGACTACAATACAGTTGGACACTCTCGGTTGCAGCCATGCCTTCCTCCTGCTCCCGGGTTTTGTAACCTTGAAGGCCAGAACCACCAGAATGGTTTTTGCTAAAATGGAAGAAACAGCCACAGTGAAGACAAGCCCAAAAGTTGTTTGTCAGAGGAGACGAGTGACAGTGGTAGGACGGCCAATGAAGAGCAGAGAGCAGAGGAAACAGAAGATCAGGGAGATGAGGAGAGTGTAGCTGAGAGTCCTGTTATTGGCTTTCACCATGGATGTATCACAAAACCTCACAAACACCCCAAGAAGCAGAGCTGTCAGCACAGAGAAGAAAAGAGCCACCCAGGCGAGAGCCATTCCCAGAGGTTCTTTGATAGCCAGGAAGGTGATGGCTTTGGGGAGGCAGCGATCTCTCTCCATATTTGCATACTCATCTTCTGGGCACTTCATACAATGCTTCATATCTGGAGGGGAAAAGAAGCATCTCATTGTTTTATGTTGAGAAATTCTCCCCATTCTGAAACCTGGGAAACAGACAAAATAACTCCAGTCAGGCCGTTCAGACATGAGCCTCAGGATGTACTCACAGCCACTCTGGTGTGGCCTCCAAGGTGATTAAGCCCACTTCCACTGTGCCCAGTAGCTTTATCATTTGGAAGACCGAGATCATGCCGTTTCTCAGCATTTAACCTTTTCAATTGAAGGCATCGGTCCCTCTGTCTATCTGTAGTCGATTTGCATGTGTGCTCACTGATACTTCCCCAGCATTAATCATAATAACTGTTATGATGAATAATTAACCATACTAAGTGACAATAATGCTTACAATAAATAATAATAAGCATGTATATAGCACCTAGTATGTGCCAGGTATTTTTCCAAGTGCTTCACGGTGATCATCTCATTTGATCCTCACAAGAATCCCATGAGGTAAATGCTATTAGCATTCCCATTTTACAGATAAGGGACTGAGCGAATTTCCTCTTTTGTAAAATGGAATTGCTAACAATACCTTCCTTTTAAGGCTGCTTTGATGATAAAATGAAAAAATGTCTATACTTTACTAGCTTTACTCATTCCAGTTCTTTTCCTAATAATAAATTCTCCCTCGATAAGCTGGAGTCTTTGGTAGATTGTCAACCATTTTTGAGGATGAGCTTTCTTTTATTCTTTCCATAATGAGAGTCCATATAGGGATGGGCACCCTCACTTCTAACCTCGTATATGGACAAATAATTGTGGCATAGGAAAAGGAACAATTCTGTCCCAGGTTGATAAATTGGAGGCACATTTGAAGCACACATACGCATTAAAGAAACCTAGTCCCTGACCCTCCTTTTGCAGTGGAGGAAGCTAAAACCTAACCTAAACAAGACTTTGAAAAAGTAAGATTCAAATTCACGTCCCCTTATACTATCATTCTGTGGCTTCTAACCTTAGCTTGACCACTCATATGACGTGAGTTCTTCCAGCTCTCTGCCCCCTCCACTGTCAGGTGATGCAGGTTTACCACGGTCTGTCTTAGAACTGCTCTTACATATCAGTCCCCAGGCAGAAAAGTAGAAAAGGCCAGGCAGTTGTGGTTAAGTGATTTCTGCCAGGTCACACAGCTCCTAAGTGTCTCAGGCAAGATTTGAACATGGGACCTTTTGTCTCTGAGTCTAACTCTTCATTCATTGTGCTATTCAGAAGGAGGATTCCCTACTGAGCTGATAGGAGTTGAGCTTTAGGTGATTTTTTAAAATGTGCTAAGCTATTATTATACTAAAATGCCCAGGTTACTTCCTCCCTCCCTCTCTAGCCTCCATTAGAGAAGGCACCATTCGATAAATTTATATTAAAGACATATTTAAATGTAGAACCATTTCTCCTTCATTTCTATATATCAATTCTTCCTTTGGAGGTGGATATACACAAGTCCTTCTTCTAACAGTATTTCTGATGCTGTCTGGAATGTTCTCTTGGTTGCACTCATTTCACTCATCATAACTCCTTGTAGCTCTTTGCATTTCCTCTAATTCATCTGTTCATCCTTTCTCATGGTGCAGTAGTATTCTGTCACAATCATATACCACAGTTTTTCAGCTGTTACCCTATTGATGAGCATTCCTTAAATTGCCAGTACTTTGCCAAAGACGACGGATATAAATATCTTAGAAAATAAAGGAACCTTTCCTTTTTCCATGATTACCTTAGGAACTAACCCTAATAGCGGCATTACTGGATCACAAGGTACACGCAGTCTCATAACTCTATTGTCTATCATTCCAGTCCAAAACTATTGTGGTAATTGGAGCTTGGAGATGGCCAAACCGTCCCAATGCTCCCAGACTCAGAATGTCTTTTTTTATGTATCAAGGATTAAATGTACTTATATTAAGTGTCTACTCTGGTAACCTGGTTCTGATACAAAGTCATAGTGCTTGCCCCATACTTAAATTTAAAATATCCTTTTCTCTCTGACTTGACTTGCAGCTGATTTTTAGCCATGGGCTACCTACCTATACTCCATTACTCTATTACAATGACTTAGTAGCTATATTTGAGCATTGACAGACTTCTCTTATTTTCTCTTCAAATGGCACCTAAGACCTGTTCTAGCTTTTATAGTCTTTAATTATTTCAATAATTAATGGCATAGGAAGAGAATTTTCATTGTGAATTTCCTTCATCAGGGTTTCTAGGATAATCAGGTGTTCAGTGGAGACAAAAATTATGCACAGAGATATTCAATAGAGGACCTCATCTCATATCAAATTAGAATCCCCTCCCATACACAATTTTATATCATAATTTACCACACATGTAAAGGCAACCAACCATACATTTTCCTTCAAGCATTATCTCATTTCCTAGTATTGCTCTGAGCATGCTGACTGTCTAGGTGTTGTAGTGGATAGTGCTGGGTCTGGAGTCAGGGAATCCTGACTTTCAAATCTAGCCTCAGACACTTACTTGCTGGGTGACCCTGGGCATGTCACCTATTATCTGTCTGTTTAAATTTTCTTATATTTAAAATAAGGAAAATACCTCAAAGAGTTTTTCTAAGAGTCAAATTAAATCATAAGTGTAAAGCTCTTAGCACAGTGCCTGGTACATCGAAACTGAGATCTACATGTTTTCCATGATTGTTGTTCTATTTAATCTCATTCATCCAGATACAGCTTTTCTCCTGAGCTGATCATTTCATCAGTCCCCAAAATTCAGGCTAAATTTCTCCATCTCATACTTGCCCACAGCATTAAACTCCCACCTTGAACTTGCTTCCTCCCTCACAGTCTTTCTGTAGCTGAACCTGTTTTAGCTGAGAGTACCTCCTTCAGACCACCTTCATCTACACTATCTTCGGAAGCATCTATTCAATGACAAACCTTAGGCCCTGAATATCTCCATTTCCTTCTTAATACATATGTAATCTGCACATAATCATAGATTTCATCCTATTCTGGACAGTGGATATCATCTGTAACAATCATTGCATTGTAGAAAAAAAGGAATTATGGACCACAGATTGAAATGACTTGCCCAAGGTCATAAGTACAATAAGTAGCAGAGACAATATTTGAACCCCAGTCCTCTGAGCCCATATTAACTTTACTTTTTTTTTAAACCCTTACCTTCTGTCTTGGAGTCAATTCTGTGTATTGGCTCCAAGGCAGAAGAGTAGTAAGGGTAGGCAATGGGGGTCAAGTGACTTGCCCAGTGTCACACAGCTGAGAAGTGTCTGAGGCCAGATTTGAACCTAGGACCTCCCGTCTCTAGGCCTGGCTCTCAATCCACTGAGCTACCCAGCTGCCCCCTTAACTTTACTTTTCAATGAACGACTTTGCCTTTCAAAGATCATAGGAAACATAGCAAGGACATCTTATGACATCTAATCTAAACTTATCAAATTACAATGATGGGGAAATGGAAACCCATGGAAATTGCTTTATACACAGGGTCACACAACTACTAGGTTTAGGAAATATTATTGTGATTTATTATGATATTTCATGGGCCAGAGCTTTGCACAGGGCCTCTGATTGGGAGGGGTTGATGGTTAACAAAATGTTGAAAGAAATGACACTTATCACCAGCAGGCTTTCTAACAGTGCTGTTTCTATTCCATCAAGCTCTACTCTAACAGGTTTCAAGCTACTGCTTCAAGCTTGTGCTCCTGCTTGCTCTCAGAGCCAGAAACAGTCGTTGTTTTATGTTTTTACCATGGGAACCAAGATGAGCTCATTACTGGAATGAAACAGTCAACAAACATAATTTTGACTAGAGCCTGGTCTCTGGAGCCAGGGAGGAGATTTCTCTCTGCCTTCACATCATTATACTCAAGGTTATGCTCATGCCCTAATCCTGACCTCTTCAGGAGGAGAGGAGAGGGAGTTTGGGAGGAATTTAACCCCTTGGTCCTCCACAAAATATAATTTAAATTCAAGGTTTTCCTGATTCCGGGTCCAATGCTCTATCTACTATACCACAATAGAGGAAATGTAACTTTGAGGTATATGGATGTCCAAGGAGGGCACCTCTGCTAGGAAGGCTGGTAGAATATTTTTAGAATTCATTATCCATCTTTAGTGTTCACCTGGCAGTCAATTCTCACGTATGAGTCCACAAAGCTGTGGCATGCACACTAGCATATGGACTAAACCAGGCTGAAGGTCACAAATTGGTCATCAATACATCAGTTAGTTATAGGGCTAAAAGCCCCAAAATGTAAATAATTGCTCTGCTGGAATGGGTGGATGTAAATAATTTGTTCCATGATTATGAAGGTGGCAGAAGTAGGAGCCATGGAGTGCTCAAAATATGGACAGACTTGAAGATGTTGATATCATCTACTACCTCCAGGATCATGACTGTCATCCTGAATTTTGATTTATCACTTGGCCTCAGTGACTCTGGAAGAGAAAGTCGGGCTAATGGCTTAGATCAACTCAGTCTCACTTAAATCCAAGTTATGCACAAGTCTAGACATCATCTGCTGATGTCATTAGTCCTCTTTTTAAAAGGACAAACAACACTAATATTGTGGGGAAAGCACTGCCTCAGAGTAACTAGGTGGAGATCCTACCTCTGTTTTTTTAGGGTTATCATCTTGGGCAAGTCACTTAACCCCAACAAGTCTCAGCAGTCACACCTGTAATGCAGGGTTGCAGCAAAAGCTCCTGCTTTTGCAAACCAACTATATAGCAACCCTGTCAGTTGGAAAGGTTTAGAATGTTGAACCAGCCAGGGGGCAGGGCTCAGGGAAAAACCATTGGTCCCTGAGGTTATATATATCTCTGGAGTACCAACTGAAGGGCCTTTTGCCTTTGGGGCATTTTGGACCTTGCCTGATTTCTCTGGACCTCTCCCTGACCTCTCCATTTACATCCTGTTATTTTCCTGGATTTCCCATTGGCCCCTAGGAGGAAGGGTGGTTTGGTGGGTAGACATCATGGTTTTAGCTTCTATAGGCAGGAAGGACAATCTAAATCAAGCCGCCCCCTTATCTAGTGATCTGAAAATCCTTACTACCTCAGGGCAGTGAAACTATCCCTGACTGAGGGAGCTGGACTCTCTCAGTCTGACTCTCTCTTCTGTGACCCTTCCCCCAGCACCAGCTTTCTCCCTAGCAGCAGTTACAAACCCTCAAACCCCTTTTCCTCAGCTTACCCTTGGTATTAATAAATTCCCTTTGATATCTACTAAAGAGCCTCTGGTGAATCATTGTACTGAATACTAGGGCAAAGGCTGAAGAGGTAAGGAATAACTTTACTTTTATTTCTTGAGGGCAAACCTAGGCATCCATCTTGGGCAGGAAGTAGCCAGCCGAGACTTCCTATAGACTTCAGTTTCACTGGCCGGGAGGAGCCTTTGACTCCTCCCTCAAGGGACCTTAGAAATTAACAACACAAACCCTTCATCCAGACCCATATTACTTCTGGCTGACTCAGTTCTTCTTGTATCTTAGAGATAGCCTCCCTGCCTGAAGGACCCAGCCTATTTCTTCCCAGTACCCTCTGTTTCTAGCCTCTGTGATTAGCCTGTTTGAGCAGCCCTTCCTATATTCCCCATTTATCCCTTACCTTCCAATATATTCCCCCATTTACTCCAATATCATCATATCCCCCTTACCTGTCCATAATATATCCTCATATTGCCATACTTATTGATTCCTCCCTCATTCCCTTTTACCTTTCCATAACACATCTTACTTACTTATTCATAATACACCCCATTCTTTGGTTGTTCCTTGATTAATCAAATGAGGGAGTTGAACTAGATGGCTGCTTAGGTTCCTTCCACTTCTAGATCTATGATCCTACATATTAATCCAGATGATAATAATCCCCATGGAATGAGGTGTAATACATGAAAGAGACCAAGCAAGTGAGGTGGACAAAGAGAAAACTATATGCCCCATTGTGGCTGCATATCTTGTTTCTCTTTCTTTCATCTATGTTCCCATGAATTCCACATGGCCTCAAGATCCAAGTACCAGTTGTTTATTTTTTTAGTGACTTTGGTAGGAAAGGTCATTGCAAATACTTACTCGTTTGATTGGAAATCTCCCCCTCTGGGCATGAAGAACAGTCAAAGCAGCAGATGGGCTCTCCCGCCCTTTGGGTTTTCCTGAAACCAGGGCCACAGCTCTCACTGCACACAGCCTGAGGAGCCTGAACAATGAGAAGAAAAGAAAATGCTTCAAGGATCTGAGCCCTAACAACACGTGGTAAAGTAAATGATTCATGAAAATTCTTGTCCTTTTGAGCCAAGGAAAGATATCTGATTTTATTAAAGAGCTATGGACTTCTCCCAGGCCCATTAATAAATGAATATAGATGTAAGAGAATGCCCATTAGACATATATTCAATCACCATTCATCAGTAGCCATGGGACTTTGGCTGAGCTTCTCTACTGCCATTGGTTTCAGATTTGTCATCTGAAAAAGGAGATTGATGAACTGCAAAGGTCCCTTTCAGTTACAATATTCTATAATTCTATGTGTAACCCTGAGTATTGTAACAACTCTGATGGTTAAAAGAAATACTGAATAATGTCCTAGAATATTTACGTTAGTTTTTCCTCTCATTTTCCAATTTTTTGCCATCACAAAGAACAAGGCTAAAAATATTTTTGCAACATATCTTTCCTTATTGTCTCTTTGGGGGACAAACCCAGCAGTGGCATGGCTGTATCAAAGGGCAGACAGTCTTTTAAAACCTTTGGGGCACAGTTCCAAATCGTCTTCCAGAATGGTTGGATCAACTCACAACTCCACCAACAAGGCTTTTTTCATGTGCTTACTGATAGTTTTGATTTCTTCATGTGAAAACTGCCTATTCATGTCCCTTGCCTATTTATCAATTGGGGAATGGCTTGATTTTTTTGTACAATTGATTTTGCCTCTTATAAATTGGAGAAATTTGGCTTTTGTCAGAAGTTTTTATTATAAAGATTTTTTCCTGAATTTGTTGCTTCCCTTCTAATTTTGGTTACATTGGTTTTGTTTGTACAAAACCTTTTTATTTAATTTAATCAAAATAAATCATTTTTACATTTTGTAATATTCTCTATCTCTTGCATGGTCTTAAATTCTTTCCTTTCCCATAGATCTGACTAGTATACTATTCTATGTTCACCTAATTTACTTATAGTTTCCTTCTTTATATTTAAGTCATTTACCCATTCCGAATTTACCTTGGTGTAGGGAGTGAGATGTCGATCTAAACTGAAAAAATAAATAATAGGGGGTTAGGTAGATATAAATGGTGGTAAATGAAGTATTACAAGGGTATCTAGCTGGGGCAGCACAGTGAGTTCTTAACTGTTGGTGATGTGCCAAATCACCAGATCTGGGTAAGGATTGTTCAAGGGGAGTCTGGTAGATAATATAACAAGGTTTATTAACAAACTGGGACAGGAAGGGAAGGGAGTGGGATGAACTATTCCAAATAACTTGGATTCCCTCCCCCCCACCAAGGTCCAAAAAGGACTCTACGCTAACACACTAAAAATCCCTCAGCTGCCTATATCAAACCTAACCAGAGTTCCTATTTAGATATTAAATGAAGGAAACTGGAAGGTGAACAGGTCCAGGTGAATATCGTGTGGTCTCACATATGTGTCCTCAAAAGAGGTCCACAGGAATCCAGTTGTTACTGCCAGTATAATCCAATTTTGGAGGAGTAAGGATCTTGACACAAATGTCTACCACTTAGTGTCTCACCTATCACTCAACCAAACTCCAGCCAAAGATCTCTTGATAGTTGTTGTTCTCACCCAAATCAGGATACACAGAGAGAAAATCCAGCTTTCTCCATACAAGGGAAGTTCAGGGAGTAACTGATACTTTCTGCCAGCCACTCCTCAAAGTTCTGGAATCTTTCTGTCAATCACCTTCATCTGCTAATTCCCTCTAACAAAACCTAATATCTCCCAAAATGTTTTCCAATTCTCCCAGCAGTTTTTGTCAAACAGTGGGTTCTTGTCCCAAAATCTGGGATCTTTGGGTTTATCATATGCTATCTTGCCGAAGACATTTACCCCAAGCCTATTGCATTGATCCTCCCTTCTTAGCCAATGCTGTATTGTTTTGATGACTGCTGCTTCATAGTACAGTTTAAGATCTGGTACTGCTAGGCCCCCTTCCTTCACATTTTTTCCCCATTATTTCCCTTGATATTTTTAATTTTTTGTTTTCCCGAATGAACTTTGTTAGTTTTTTCTAATCCAATAAAATAAGTTTCTTGGTAGATTGATAGGTATGGCATTGAATAAGTAAGTAAATTTGGATAGAATGCTCATTTGTATTATATTATCTCATCCTACCCATGAGCAATTAATGTTTTTCCAACTATTTTTATCTAATTTTAATTGTGTAGAAAGTGTTTTGTAGTTGTGTTCATATAATTCCTGTGTTTGTCTTGGCAAATAGATTCATATATATATTAAGTTGTCTAGAGTGATTTTAAATGGAATTTCTCTTTCTAACTCTTCCTGCTGTGATGTGTTGGAAATATATAGAAATGCTGATGATTTGTGTGGGTTTATTTTGTATCCTGCAACTTTGCTAATGTTTTTAATTATTTCTACTAGTTTTTTAGTTGATTCTCTGGGATTCTCTAAATAGACCATCATATCATCTGCAAAGAATGATAGCTTAGTCTCCTTATTGCCTACTTTAATCCCTTCAATTTCTTTTTCTTCTCTAATTGCTACTGCTAGTGTTTCTAGTACTATGTTGAATAATAGAGGTGATAATGGGCATCCCTGCTTCACTCATGATCTTTTTGGGAAGGTTTCTAATTTATCCCCATTCCAATTCAATTTAATATTTTTGCATCTATGTTCATTAAGGAAATTGGTCTGTAGTTTTCTTTCTCTGTTTTTGGTCTGCCTGGCTTTGGAAACAGTACCATATTAGTGTCATAAAAGGAATTTGGTAGAACTCCTTCTTTGCTTGTTTTGTAGGATTTTAACCTTTTAAAAGTTCTTTGAGTAGATGATCTAAGAAATATGATACATTTCCATGATTGGAACCCCTGAATTAAAACTGAAATTGTTTCTGACCTTTGGTTCATTCGAACTCCACAGTATGGCCTCATTACAAATGGTAAAATCTTGGCCATATGGAGCATTTGGAATAAACTGCCCCACTTTCACCAGAGTTTCAGTGCCATTGAGAAAGAACAAGTACTCCAAAATGTTATAATGAGCCTCAGAATTTTCCGTACCATCCAAAAATACTTGGTCACCAGCACTATTGTCAAAGTGGATTTTCTTCAGAAAACTGTGGAGCTGAAAGGGAGGAGAAATATCAGTCACTGTCCAGTGCTCAAGGTCAGGGCTCTTAAGAAAGTAAGATGTGTGGCCCATATAGGAGATCCAAGCCCTCATGGCCCAAAGTTAGTGCTGCAAAAGTGAATTTGAGTTTACACTTGTGAAAGGGAATCCCTTATTATCTTTGCCTAGTTGGAGCTAATACTTTGATTAACAATAACTTAAGTAAATATCTATTTCCATATTATTCATTTTTGCTATAGAGCGGTCTTTTAAACCCTAAACCCCAAATCACATACCCATATATAATGTGATAAGAGATGTCATATGTTTTGCTTTTACATTTCTACTCCCATAGTTCTTTCTTTTACATAAGTCCTTCAGGTGTGTCCTTTCTTGTTGCATTGCTCCTACTAGCAAAGTCCATTATATTGAGTTGTTCCTCAATGTTTTACTTTCTGTATTCAATGTTCTCCTGATTCTGCTCCTTTCACTCTGCATCAGTTCCTGGAGGTCTTTCCAGTTCACATGGAATTCCTCCAGTTCATTATTCCTTTGAGCACAATAGTATTCCATCACCAGCAGATACCACAATTTGTCCAGCCATTCCCCAATTAAGGGACAACCCTTCATTTTCCAATTTTTTTTGCCACACACAGAGCGTGGCTATTAATATTTTTTATGAGTCTTTTTCCTTATTATCTCTTTGGGATACAAACCTAGTAGTAGTATTGATTTCTTCCAATACTCGATGAAAACAGTATAACACACAGCAAGGTTTCTCTTTGGGCACACTGATATCTACTTGGAGACAAATTTATATATGTATATAATATACATATAATTTGTATATATATTTAGTTAGTTAGTTAGTTAGATAGTTAGATAGTGTTTTTATGGGGAATTAGTTATTTGGCAGGGAGTTCAGAATAGCTTCAAGAACCAGAAGAGTTTGTCATGAGACAAATGTAGAAGGGGGTGGAATAGTTAGCTTACTTTTAGTTTAAGGCTTCCTTGACTATAAATCCTCATATTTCGTACCTTTTAGAATATAAATAAATATATTATTTATAGAAAACTACTCTCCGAGGCAATATTTTGCGTACTGAGTCCAGTGAAGGAGAGGCACAAGTTAACCTCCCTTCAAGGTGGATAACTGAGGTGCTTTGCTATCATTAAGCAAGGTATTAGCTTTCAGATCTTTATTATTTCAATATTGTTGGATCAAAGGTTATGCATTCTTTTAAAGCTCTTTGTGCATAATTTCAAATTGCCTTCCAGAAGGACTGGATTAATTCAAAACTCCACCAGCAGGGCATTAGTGTCCCAATTTTGCCACAACCCCTCCAACATTTATTATTTTCCTTTACTCTCATATTGGCCAATCTACTAGGTATGAGGTGGTACCTTGGCATTGTTTTTATTTACATTTCTCTTGTTATGAGAGATTTAGAACACTTTTTTCATGTGCTTACTGACGCTTTTGATTTCTTCATATGAAAACTGCCTAGTCATGTCCCTTGACAGTTTGTCAATTGGGGAATGGCTTGATTTTTTGTGCAATTGGTTTAACTCCTTTTAAATTTGAGAAATGAGACATTTTTCAGAGGTTTTTGTTATAAATTTTTTTCCCAATTTGTTGCTTCCCTTCTAATTTTTGGTTGCATTGGTTTTGTCTGTACAGGAACTTTATAACTTAATATAATCAAAATTATTCATTTTATATTTAGTAGTGTTCTCTCTCTCCTGCTTGGTCTTAAATTCCTTCCTTTCCCAAAAAATCTGACAGGTATACTATTCTATGCTCACCTAATTTTACAATTTCCCTCTTATATTTAAGTCATTTACCCATTCTGAATTAATGTTGGTATAAGATGTAAGATGCTGATCTAAGCCTAATTTCTCCCATACTGTTTTCCAATTCTCCCAGCAGTTTTTGTCAAATAGTGGGTTCTTGTCCCAAAAACTGGGATCTTTGGGTTTATCGAACACTATCTTGCTACTGTCATTTACTCCAAGTCTGTTCCATTGATCCACTCTTCTATCTCTAAGACAGTTCCATATTGTTTTGATGATCACTGCTTTATAGTATAGTTTGAGATCTGGTAATAGTAGGCCTGATCCTTCACATTTTTTTCATTAATTCCCTTTATATTCTTGATCTGTTGTTCTTCCAAATAAACTTTCTAATAATTTTTTTCTAATTCTATAAAATTTTTTGATAGTTTGATAGGTATAGCTCTGACTAAGTAAATTAATTTAAGTAGGATTGTCATTTTTATTATATTCGCTCATGCTACCCATGAGCAATTGATGTTTTTCTAATTGTTTAGATCTAATTTTATTTCTGTGAAGAGTGTTTTGTAGTAATATTCATATAATTCCTGAATTTGTCTTGGCAAGTAGATTCCCAGGTATTTTATCTTGTTTAGAGTGATTTTAAATAAAATTTCTCTAACTCTTGCTGCTGGGTTTTGTTGACCTATAAGTATGATGATGGTATATGTGGGTTTATTTTATACCCTGCATCTTGCTAAAATTATTGATTATTTCTACTAGCTTTTTAGTGGATTTTCTTAGATTCTC
Source organism: Gracilinanus agilis (assembly GCF_016433145.1). Taxonomy (NCBI): domain Eukaryota; kingdom Metazoa; phylum Chordata; class Mammalia; order Didelphimorphia; family Didelphidae; genus Gracilinanus; species Gracilinanus agilis. Next base: position 798,578,806 of record NC_058130.1, on the reverse strand, counting down.
TAAGTAGACCATCATATCATTTGCAAGGAGTGATAGTTTAGTTTCCTCATTGCCTACTTTGATCACTTTAATTTCTTTTTCTTCTCTAATTACTACTGCTAGTATTTCTAGTACAAAATTAAATGGTAATGGTGATAATGGGCATCCCTGCTTCACTCCTGATCATACTGGGAAGACATCTAATTATCCCCATTACAGATGATACTTGCTGATGGTTTCAAATGAATATTGTTCATTATTTTGAGGAAAGGGCCTTCATTCCTATATTTTCTAGGGTTTTCAACAGGAGTGGGTATTGAATTTTGTCAAAGGCTTTTTCTGCATTTATTGTATACAAGTAGTTTAAATAAAATATTAGCAAGAAAATTACTACAATATATCAGGAGATCATACACTATAACAGATGAAATTTATACCAGGGATGGAGAACTGGTTCAATATTAGAAAAACAAACAGAATAATTGGACATATTAATAGAAAAACCTTCAAAAATCACAGGTTTTTTTGTGATCTTCTTGGTTACCATTTCTTATGGCAAAATACTATTTTATTACACTCACAAAACACAACTTGTTTTGTCACTCCCAAATTGATCAGTATCCCTTCAATCTCCAGCTATTTGCCCCCTAAAAATTCAGATAACAAAAATATTTTTGTGCAAGTAGGTTCTTTTCCCCTATCTTTGATTTCTTTGGCATATTGGCCTAAGGGTGGTATTGTTGAGTTAAAGAGTAGATATATAGAGTTATGACAAGACAAAGAACAAGAAGATAGGACGTCACTTTGCAATGACCAATACTGCTGTGAAAAGACAGATTTTGCCCAGGATCATGAATAATTCCCCTACTGATAAATGGTCAAAAGACATGAACAAACAGTTTTCAGAAAAAAGAAATCAAAGCTATTTATAGTCATATAAAATCTTTAAATCACTATTGATTAAAACGCCTCTGAGGTATCACCACATTATTATTATCAAATTAGCTAATGTGACAGAAGAGGAACATGAAAAAATAAAGACACTAATGCTTGTCGATGGAGTTGTCAACTGAGCCTACCCTTCTGGAGACTATTTTGAAACTATGCCCAAAGAGGTATAAAACTTTGCTTAACCTTTGATTAGATATATATGTAGAAGGGATGAGACTTGGCCACTTACTGCATAGAGAGAGATTAAAGGAGAAGAGGCAGACATGTTGACTATGAGGTTATGACCATGAGTTACAGGGAGGAGTAAATGGCTGACTTCAAGAGAAAAAGAGAAGTGTGGATTATGAGGAGTTTGGGGATAGGGAAGTAGTGAGGTTAGCTCTATATCCCAAAGAGATTTTTAGAGGGGGGGGGAGAAAGTACCTTTAATGAAAAAAAATGTAAAGCAAATTTGTGTGTTGGCAAAGAATTGGAAATTGAGAGGAGTCCCATCAACTGGAGGAGAGCTGAACAAGTTACAGTTTATGGCTGTGATGGAACACTATTGGCTTTAAGAAGAAATGAGGAGGATGCTTTCAGAACAAACGGAATGACGTGAATTGGTGCAAAGCGAAGTGAGAAAAACAATTGTAAAACATTGTATAAAGTAATATCAATACTGTAAAATAATCAACTATTAATGTCGGTTATTCTTGGAAATACTAAGATCCGAGATAATTCAGAGAGTCACACGAGGAAAAAATTCTGTCCAGCTTCAGATAAAGAGTAAATCAACTAGGAATGCATATCAAAGCAGACTTTTAAATTTTTTCTTAATTTTTCTTGCCTCCCCCCTTTGATTTATGTTCGCTTTTGCAACAAAATTACCATGTGAATATATTTATAATGATTGCTAATGCAAAATGTGTATCAAATTGTTTACTTTGTCATGGTAGAGGTAAGGAAGAGAGTGAAGAAAAGAATTTGGAACTCAAAATTTTTAAAAAGGAATGTTTACCAGTGGAATTGCACATTGGCTATGGGGGGGAGGAAGGAGGGGAGGGAAAGAATATGAATCATGTAACTGTGGGAATTTTTTCATAATTAATCAATAAAAGAAAAAATAAAAAGGAATGTTTTTCACATATAATTGGGAAAATTCAAGTTTATATATTTTTACCAAAAAAAGTCTCACTCCAAACTCCTTCTTTTCCAAACTTCCCTTTTTCTCTTCAAAACAGTCCTACTTATTCCTACATGTGACACGTTTGTAGCATCAAAGTCATCTCTGACTGGCCCCTCTCCTTTAATCTCTTTAATATACAATTGGAAGTCTTGTCACGTCTACATTCATAACATTTCCTGTTTATTTATCCATCACCAACCTCTCTCCAGGCTCAGCTCTTGCATCACCAGTTCACGATTAGACCTTATAAACTGAATGTCTTACATACATCTTAAACGCCAGAGGTACCAAATTAACTCCTTATCCCCCCCCAAGCTAACTCCCCCAAACCTTCCCCCTTTCCTCATTTCCCTATTTCTGTTGAGGATACTCACATCCTCCCAGTCATGTAGGTTTTACGCTTTTTCATACCACACACCTGCTGAACGACAAGGCAGGGCATTTGGGCTCTCCGCTTAGTGCTGCTCCCGAGAGGCTACTCGGCTTAGGGAGAGCTGCTGCCCAGGGTCATCTTCAGAGCCTGCTGTGTGCTCTAGCTTGCCTCGAGGATGCGGAAAGACAACTTCTAGCTTCAGTCCATCGTGTGATCATTACTGAAGGACACCCTACTCCGCCCGCGACTGAGTAGTTTGAGAAAAAGACAAAAGGGGGCTGTCTCCGTATCCCCCACCTGTGGAAACTTGTAGAGCTCCAGCAGGGAGCCCATCTGGACAGACAGAGCCGACGTGGCTCCTCCAATGACGGCCACGGGCTGCTCCTGCCCCCTGCAGCTGTAGTTGGGGATGAGCTGGCCCTGCCAGGACAGCCATCTCAGGGAGCTCTCCAAGGTGCTGGCGTCGCCGTGGTAGGCATTATAGACATGGAATCCCAAGGTAGAAATATTGGGTAACAGATTGGGGTCCCTGTTGATCTCCTCCACAGCAAATACCAGGGCCAGGACCTGCTGGTGATTTTTGTGCAGCCACCTGAGGGATAGAGAGAAGGAAACTAAGAACAAAATATTCAAATACAATTCATTAGACTCAGTCAACAAGCAATTTGTTTAGCACTTAATGTATATCAGGCACTGTGCAGGATGCTGGGGATCAAAAGAAAAGGAACGTTCCCTCCCTCAAGGATTTTCTAACTGGAGAGACGACATATGCATAAATATCTCCTTTCAGTTCCTAAAAATCCTGTCTTTATTTAAGACGGCTCAAGCACAAACTTGCAGACTGTTTTTTCATGAATCTTGATCTTCCCGACTTCTCTTGCTTGCATTCTAAATGATCTCAGTGTAAAGAGTTCCAGGCTCACAGTTAAGAAGACCTGAGTTCAAATCCAGTTTCAGACATTTTGTAGTTGTGCGACCCTAGGCAAGTAAATTAACTCTGTCTAGGTTTCTTCATAAGTAAAATGGGCTGGAGAAGGAAATGGCAAACCAGCCACTCCTTTTTCTTTGCCAGAAAACCCTGAAATGGGTATACAAAGACTGCAATACAATTAAAATCACTGAAAACAAGATTATATAAGTACAGACTATGTTCATGTAGCATACGTTTTATATGAGAATATACTCTTCTGCATTAAAATGTAAATTCCTTGTAAGATGGGATGGGTTATTGCTTTGGGCTTATTTCTTCTCAGCTACTTCTAGAACAGTGCCTGGTAAGCAATAGTGCTTAATACATACCTGAATAATTGATTTTCCATGCAAACCATTCCCATATTCTTGTTCCTTTCCATTAGAATTTGGATTGGAAGGCAGTTTTGCCCTATCAAAACCCTCTTCCTTGCCCTTATCTACAACTCAGTCAAAATGGATGTTTTTCAGGAACTTTTAAAAAACTCATTAGGTATGGAGGGAGGAACAACTCTGAGCAGCAGGTGAAAAAGGAAGGATGACATAAAAAGAGATTCAAGTAATATAATGCAATGCAATAGAGACTTTGTTTCCATATTTTGACTGCTGAATGAAGATCAACCCAGTGAGCACGGGAAGGCAGATGACTGGGGAAAATGAGAAATAGAGAGTGATAATTGATAAAGTGATAGGACAGTAGAAACAGACTATGCAGAAAGAAACTCATAAGGGAATACCCAGTAACCCCTTGGCTTATTTTTACAACTTTTCCCATTCTTACTCAGCTCCCATCTCCTAGTCATGTACATATATTCACTCTAGGACTCCCTGGCTATTTCACCATGTCACTGCTAGAGCACAAACATCCCTGAAAACGGATCTGGATTTCAAACGCCGAAACTCTGGCTCCTGAGACAATGTTTTTGACGATTTCATTTTGGATTTTGAATTTCAACACTTCAAAATGTTGCTATGTTTCCATAGTTTCCCAGAGGCAGTAAATGAAAAAGAAAACTTTAAATACAACCATCCAGAAAGCTGACAGTACTACATGTGTCCTGAACATGACAGCAGACCCTAATGAGGTATCTCTCCAAAGCCTCAGGAGGTAGGTGCTATTTTAGAGGGGAAGAAATTGAAGCTCAGAGTAATTAATAATAATAATAACAGCTAACAGTTATATAGTTAGTCAAGCTCTTTACATATGTGATCTCATTTGAGCTTCACAAAAGCCCTGAGAGATTGATGCTATTATTATTATCTCCACTTTATAAGGGAGGAAACTGAGGCTCACTGCAGTTCATGTGGTTCTTGGAGATTTCTAAAATGCTTTTCATACACAGTGCCATTAGATCAACCAAAAGGCACTGCCGACTGGTTGAATCATATAACTAGATCTGGCAGAGGTCCCAGAGAGAATGTGTGAGAAAACAAGATGAAGCCCCTGCTCTCAGCACTTTTTGTAAACTTCACAATGGAAACAAGAACTTCAAGAGAATCAGGCAGGCACTTACTTGTAATCTCTACAACTCTTGTCAGGATGACTTTGAAACAAACCTGCTCCTCTGACATTACTCACTTCCACAGAATGCATGGGGAGAAAGCTCCCAATAACTAGGTCTCCATCCCTGGAGAGGCTGGGACTGGTTTTTAGGAAACAAAGGGGCTTCTCTCTCTTGTGCACAGAAGGTGAGAGCTGGAGGAGCATTACCAGGAGGACAGGGATCATAAGAGAAATTTTTCTCTGCATTTCAAGAGACATCACTCTGAACATCAGCTGAAGTCCCACACATAGAGGTAGTCAATTAGTGGTTAGCCTCACACATGGTCACCTCCTTGGGGCTTGTCCTGATGGAGAAGTGTCTAGCACCTGAAAAATTACCTGTTAGTACTAAGACCTGCAAATGCACAAATGAAAATCAAGGAGGAGTTTTTTGGGGGAGTGATGGAAGGAGAGGAGTATTTAAACATCACTGTTTCTTAAGTTAGAAACTTTCTTACTGCTCTTGTTTTTAAGTGTGGACAGGTGTCTGGCTTTTCCCTGACATCAGTCTTCATCTTCAGCCACAGAGAAGCTCTTGGGATCATCTCTACCTGAAGCATCTCCAGCTCTGTCATTGACTCCAACAGGAGAACCAAAACAGAAAGGGAAAAATATGTTTTTGAATCTCTCTCCCTATTCCTCGTAAAGCTCATGGGAGAGACCTGAGAAACTTTGAGTTAATTAAGAAGCTTATTTTATCTGTGTGTAATGTTTCTTCCTCCTCAGCTGGTGACCCATGGGTGTTCCTGTATCAGTAAGTGGCCATATGAACTGAGGCTGACACAAGGTGTTACATCAGGTATGATTCTTTCTGAAGTTATTCTGGGCTTCAGGCAGAAGTCACTGTGAAGTGGTGACATCAGAAACTCTCAGCCATAACAGGCCAAGAGGCTACAAGATCCGTAGTCTTAAGGGACACACATGTATAATAATAATAATAATAATAATAATAATAATAATAATAAACATTTATGCTTGCAAAAACACTGTATATATTAACTCATTTGATCCTCAAAACAACCCTGTGAAGAAGGTGACATTAATGTCCCCATTTCATTGAGAAGGAAGTAGTCACATAGCTAATAAGTTTCTGAGTAATATTTGAACTGAGGTTTTCCCAATTCAAAGTCTAATGCTATTAACCATGATACTCCCTATAATCTCCTTGGGCTAACCTTGGGGAACGCAGTCCAGGCCTGACACAATTTCATGTGCAGAGTAGTCTTTTCTAGGTGGTGTCTTTGGCCATGAATTACTCACAAGTTCTCTCTCCTTCCTATCGCAACTACCTCATCACAATAATTGAGTAGTAAAGACTTATAACAGAATACCAGAAGTGAAAAGTCCCTTCAAGGTCATCAAATCCAGCCCATAGCAAGAGCAGAAATCTCCCTTCACAATGGTTCCCCCCAAAACTTGTAATTTTCCTGACCCCGGTCCCCACCATGACACGAGTGACTGTCCTAGAGAAGTGACAAATCTATGAGAATTTGAGTTATAAGGGACTTCAGAAGGCATTTAGTCTAATCTATCTTTTTAAAAAAAATTTGAGTTTCCCAACCCCATATATATCCTGTCTCCTTAAAAACTCATTAGTGGACATGTCACCACCTCCTGGGATAATTCATTGCATTTTGAATTAGCTCTGGAATCTATATCTCTGTCAACTTATCCCATTTTTCTTTTTCAAACTTTCCATATCCAGTCTTCAAACACTTGGAGATATCTTTAATTTCACCTCAATATTTTTTTTCCAGGATTACCATTTCCTTCAATTAGTGTATGTATAATTTACAACCCCTCAACATGTTGGTCTTCCTTCCAGACCACATCCTTCCAGACTTCCTCAAAGGAAGGACATTAGAGCCCTAATCAGCCCCTGAGGCAGTTACTACTATGAGGAGCAGAGCAGATGAGTGACTTGGTCATCATAAGTATGCTGTAGTTTTGTCTCTTGATTCCAAAACCAGCATCTTTCCATTAACTCACCCACTAACTGAAGAAGTTAGGCTGTTTATTAAGGACCAACTAGTCACAACCACTGTGCTGATAAGAAAAGGGAATAAAAAGATTAAAGATAGGCTCTGCTCTATGTTAGTTTGAAATTAATATTTCCAAGTTCTTATTTTCCATAAAGTTTATTAATAATTACTTGAAATAGAAAAGGTGGAAAAGCATAGATTTAAAGTCCCTTTCTTACTCTAAGTCTGACCACGTGTAGCTCATCTTTCTGTCTCACCTGCTTGCTCAGGGAAGTAGAGAGAGAGCCAGATGGGGTCCACCCACACCCTTTTATTTACGTTCATAGACGCAGCACTGGCATGTTAAAAATGGGATGCACTGGGTTGGCAATCCGGGAGGGTGAGGGGATGAAATTCCCTCTACACAGTCCCCCCCTGTGATCCTTTGGGAGACTACCCTCCCCTCAATGGATTATTCAAACATAACTATCAATATATCTCTAAAGATCTTCTAGCTAAAAGTACATACAATATTGCACTTTCTAAGAGGAAGCTACAACAGTTCGAGATAAGAGGAAAATAAAAGAAGAAAACAAAAAATGATAGACGCATTAACAAAATGCCAATTAGGGAGCAGTCCCCTTTGGCATTAGAGTTTACATTCAGAATAATGTATAAATGGATATTTTGAACCTTGGATTGCATCCCCGATAAGTCCTTTAGTATTTCCCAAAATGTCTCTTATCTCTTCTGTGCTTCGACATTTGTATGGTCACATTATTGGTTTATAAGTTCTGGAACTCCTCCCTCTCTCTTTTTGGCTCTGATGAGCAGGGTGGGTGAGTTTAGCACCTTTTTCCTCTAATCTTTTATGTTAGTTTATTATTAATAAAACTTCATAAAATTTAATACATAGCTCTTGTATATTAATTTTAATCTCCACATTTTGGGCTAACCACAATGGGATAGAATTCTCAGACATTTTTAAGAGAGCTTTTCAGTTAAGTTAGTAAGTTTTTTCTCTGGTCATACCCACCCACCTGCTTTCTACCAGCCTCAAGGCCTGTTTCCCACTGCACCCATCCGCTTAAGCCAGTGTTCCTCACCACTCTTTGCCCAGCCTTCAGCCTCTGCTTGCTGTGACTAGACCCTCCACAAGAACCTGCCATCCAAGCTGCTCTTTTTTTCTCAAGAGGGTGACATATAAAAATATTTCCACCCAAACACTTCCCCCACCCCACGTGGGTTTTCCAGCCTGCACTAGCCATTTTTAAGCCAGTCTTAAGCTGATCATGGACTCCTGGCTGAGAGAGACTTACAACTCAGGAATATTTGTTGTTTTTTTCCACAAAAGGGGGACTCCTCTGCCTTTACTTTTGAGGGCAGAAAGACCAAATCAATAGATTTAAAGTCAAAGTTTTGGAAATAAGCCTGCTTTTCCCTTCTCTCTCCTGACTCAAACCACCAGGGGTAGACAGTTCTCTCATATGCAAATACCTTTTTGTTCTCCAGCAAGACTTTGCCTTTTGTGTTTACTCTGTAAACAAACTTCCATTCCGTGTTTTTTCCCCTTGAGGACAAAATGCCATTGCAAAGCATGCTTGAATCTCTGCAGTTTGAATTCCTTGAGCTCACTAGTGCAGTTTGGATCTGCTTAATTGTTTTCTTGGAAGTTTTTATTTTCATTGGAGATTTCTCAATTTATTTACTTAAGAATATGCAGCAAACTGTGCTGCTTAAACTGCAACAGGCCAAACTGAAATATTTTTACAAAGTTTAGTCTTAAATGCTCAGTGCAGAATTCTCCCTCACTATGATGAAATTTAGAGCTCTGACAAACGAAATGCAAATGGATGATAAATATATTGGTAGGGGAAAGAACCTTAAAAGATATCTGGAAGTTTATTGCTTACTAATCATTCTCAGCTTCTCCCCTAAAGAGAGTAAATAAATCTATTGGAATTGGTAAAAAGGTTTTTCACCACACTGCCTCTACCTTGTTATTTGCTTATATATTTTATTTGCTGATTTCTTTAAGGTTTAAATTTTTTAAGTTTATCTGTATTAACCTAATTAATATCTATTAGCTATATGATTCTTTACCATTTCCCTTTGATTTTACTGAACAACATATCATTGTAAAAAGCCCATAAGTCTTATGCATCCTGGATTTGTCATCTTAACTATTGAGGTCACATGTTGCTTATACGACCTTTGGAGAATTTAATGAGTTAAATATCTCAATTGTTTTTAAAGGGTCCATTTAGTAGCTGAAGTAAATGACATTGTTATGTATCTCCACCTCCTCATTTATAAAAATTTAATGGATGAGGCATATAGCAGTCTCATACCAAAGGAGCTGGGAAGGTGTTCCCAGGGCATGGTATCCCTAGAAGGCTCTCAAGATGGGGCATACCCCAGGTAGCAAGTGACTTCTGGATGATTTAATAGTTTTAACTCTTCAGCTTATCCTTCCACCAGAAAAATCTAGACTTCTTGATGGGTTTAGACCGAAATAGGTTTTCATCAGTAGTTGCAAAGGTTGAAAGACTTCTAGTGTAATGAATGCATTTGGGGCACCCTATGTTGGTGTATTGAGGGGGTGCCTTCATGCATGAGATTGCACAGGAAAGTTCTCAAGATATTGGGGTCACCATAGCCTAGAGAGGTGGGCAGGGATCAGCCTGGGACATGAGTCATTGGCAGGAGTGTCCGCAGAAGAAACCTTTGGGGTTCTTTTGTGCATATTGGGTCATCTGTGTCAGAGATCACGAGAACCCAACAATCAGGGACAAAAGGATTGTGAAATGGAGAAGTTATTTACAGGAAGTGTATCTACCTAAGAGAAGATCCCACTCATGAAAAGGAGTGATTCCTATCTGATACTGGCCATGAAACCAGAATAGATCAATGGAACAAAATACACATACACCAAACAATCTAAAAGACTATTGTCTTCTTGTGCTTGACAAAGGGAAAGTTCCAGGTTATGGAATAAGAACAATAATTCACTATTTGGGAAAATTTGGGGAGAAAACTGGAAAAGTTTGGCAGAGACTAGCCATAGACCTGTATCTTATTATATCTTTCATTATTAGAGGGTGTTGATTATTGAGCTGAAATTAAGTTTTGCCATATTTTGCTACCAGAAGTCATCTCTTTCCTTTTTCAGACCCCCATGTGGGTCTCAAGCATGGTAGCCCCTTATGCCTTTTTTTTTTGCCTCAAGTCAGGTGGCCTGAAAGTAGCTCCCTGGAAGTACCTAACCTCTGGCGTTTTAACCCGAGGGGAGGGTAAGGAAGGTTATTCTTCCAAACTACAAATAAGGAAGTAGAATTGCAAGCATGTCCCACTCTATGGAAGAGCAATGCATTACCTATCTCAAACAGCTACTGTTCCTGGGTGCTCTAGGCCTTGGGATTAGATTGAATAATCCTGAGATTCAGGGGAGATTCATCTCCCTATATCCCCTTGCCATTTTGGTCTGTCCAGTCTCTACAACACATCCAAAATTAGATTCCTCCACACTATGCTCAGTGCAGTACTCTCCCTCACTATGGAAGATTCCAGAGATGTGACCAAAGGAATATGGATGGATGAAGATACTGGGGAAGGGAAAGAACTTAGAGTCTGGGGGTGGATTTTTAGCTATTCAGACTCCACTGCTAAATGTGTCAGTTCATTCCTCAAGAACTCTTGAATTTAGTGGCGAGATCATGTTACATATTTATAACTGCTGATTGCTTTGAAATTTATAAGATTTAAATTAACAACCACTATTTCAATTATATTTTTTACAAAGTTTATTATTTAACTAAAAGAACCACGTGACTAAGTTTTTCTACCTGCTCAAAAAACCCCACATTCTCAGCTGCCCTAACAGGAATAGAAGAGAGTGAGAGACAGGGCTCCATGAAATTTATATCGTGTCTATGTCAGCACATAATGACAAGAAGAAAGTGGGGTGCTGTGAATTGTTTTTTTTTTTTTGGAGTAACAGATCTCTAATTACACAATGCTAGGGAAAAGGAGAGAAGGTAAATTTCCTTCACACAATAGCAAGACTGGAGCTGAATGTGAACATCTTTCCACATAGCTTTTGTTCTTAAGATTCCTCCTCAGTGTGGATTCTCTGATGTCTACCAAGATGGGAGGTCTGACTGAATGTCTTTCCACATTGCTTACATTCATAAGGTTTCTCCCCAGTGTGGATTCTCTGATGTCTACCAAGATGGGAGGTCTGACTAAATGTCTTTCCACACTGCTTACATTCATAAGGTTTTTCCCCAGTGTGGATTCTCTGATGTACAGAAAGACTGGAGTTATTTCTGAATGTCTTTCCACACTGCTTGCATTCATAAAGTTTCTCACCAGTGTGAATTCTCTGATGCAGAACAAGAGTAGAGTACACTGTGAATTTCTTTCCACATTGCTTGCATTCATGAGGTTTCTCACCAGTGTGGATACTCTGATGTACAGCAAGATGGGAGCTCATATTGAATGTCTTTCCACATTGGATGCATTCATAAGGTTTCTCTCCAGTGTGGATTCTCTGATGTACAGAAAGATGGGAGCTCATACTGAATGCCTTTCCACACTGGTTGCATTCATAAGGTTTCTCCCCAGTGTGGATTCTCTGATGTACAGCAAGATTGTCACTCCGACTGAATGTCTTTCCACACTGCTTGCATTCGTAAGGTTTCTTCCCAGTGTGGATTCTCTGATGTAGAACAAGACTGAAGCTCTGGCAGAATGTCTTTCCACACTGCTTGCATTCATGAGGTTTCTCACCAGTGTGGATTCTCTGATGTAGAATAAAAGTGGAGGACACTGTGAATGTCTTTCCACATTGCTTGCATTCATAAGGCTTCTCCCCAGTGTGAATTCTCTGATGTACAGCAAGATGGGAGCTCATACTGAATGTCTTTCCACATTGGTTGCATTCATAAGGTTTCTCCCCAGTGTGGCTTCTCTGATGTACAAGAAGATTGGAGCCCCGACTGAATGTCTTTCCACATTGGTTGCATTCATAACGTTTCTCACCAGTATATGTTCTCTGATGTCCAGGTAGACAGGCCCTTTGCATAAAAGTCTTTCGAGACTGATTACTTGCATGAGATATTTCCTCGGTGTGCATCCTTTGATGTTCAATAGAAAATGAATTTTGAGATGTAACACAGAATTCCCTGGAAGCAAAGTTATCGGGATCATCACTCATAAATCGTTGTAGTTCCATTTCTTCCACAGGAAGACTCACCTCTATTGGATTTGCCTTCATTTCAGGTCTGATCTCTCCTTCTAAAAGAAATAAACAGTAAAGCATACATATAGAGGAACATATACATATATATAACTCTATCTCCTTTCCTCAACTATTAGAACATAAACCACTTTATTACCCTAGTTCCTCAGGTAAGAAAAACAATTTTCCAACTAAAAGGGCACAATCCATCCTCTGAAAATGCCATTGCCTCAAAGCTAAAGAACAATTTAAATAACAAAGAGACTACCATGTGATCTCATTGGTTCTTCATAATAAATCTGGGATTTTGGACAGGCTAGCTTTATTACATCCCTTACTCAGATCATGACCTCAGAAAGGCTGCATGAGTGACTTGACCCAAAATCCTGGCAGTTGAGACCAAACTTTGCGGTTGGGCATGCTCTGTCCATAGCATTAGACCATTCACTTTCAATCTTTTTGCTTTCATTTTCATTGTCTATACATTCAATCCTCTCTTCCTAAGTATGACAACACTGGGTGCATGTAGACTAAATATTCCTATTACTTCATCATCTAGCTTCTCTTTAAGCATTATGTAATTCCTTTCATGATTGCTTTTGATCTTATTTTTTTTCCAGTATCTGAGATCAGATGAAGAAATTCAGCACTTTTTTGCATTTATCTAAGGCAAAAAAGATTTTGTTCAGTTCCCTACTCCTTGAGAGCAGCCATTACTTTTCTTTAAATGCCTCTTTTCACTAAAATAAAATCCTTCACCTGAATACAATTTAAACAAAAACATGGCTTGAGGGCAGCTGGGTGGCTCAGCAGATTGGGAGCCAGCCCTAGAGACAGAAGGTCCTAGGTTCAAATCTGTGTGATTTGACACTTCCTAGCTGTGTGACCCTGGGCAAATCACTTACTGCCTACCCCTTACACTCTGGGTTTATATATACATATATATATACATCATACAATTAGTTGAATCTATGATCCTTTTGTAAGGAAATGAGCAAGAAAGCTCGTACAATTATCTTCCTATTTCCCACGTTATATAGATAATTGGCATTTTCATAATATTCTTCTTTAAAATCCCAATACAGGTGGTGGTACATTCTCATTGTACCTCAGGGCAAATCACAGGAGCTATGTTGGTCTCAGGCTCCTCAACTATAACATGGATATAATATTATCAAGTGACTCCTAGGGTTCATATGAGGATCTAATATTACTATATTTATAAAGTGTATGACACACACTAGTGGCCATATGCAAAATGGTTTTTATTTTTATCATTAAAATTTGAATTATTTCCTCCTTTGATTGTTTTTCTCTTTAAACTGTCATTCTCTTCACTCCTCTAGTTCCTGATTTCCCTGTTGAATTAAATGCATTTCCATTCCCCAACACTCCTTTCTCCCTAGATCATGAGTGAGATTCAGGATCTGTTGCTTCTTTCTAAACCACCTCCAATTCTTGGTTCTAGATTGTAAGCTCCAGGACAACCCAGACTGGTATTTACTTTCCTTTGTATGCTCAAGGTTTAGCATGATTCTTAGAATTTATTTATTATTTCATACATATTTACTCGCTGGGCCCAGGGATTATATCAGGCCCAACCTCTACCAAGATCCTTGCACTCTGGTCTTTCCTGGAAGGCAAATGCATACTTTGGCCTCAACCATGCTTCTATCTCACTCTTGCCCCGATTTCTCAGCAGTCAACAGTATCTCCATTGGAACTAGAGCAGACCCAATCCTGAAGATCCCAGAGGCTTCTCTGTAGGCTCTCATCTCCCTAAAGTGAGGTCTGTGGTCACCTGATTGTCCAAGAACAGGACAAACATTGAGCCCCAGAGACCTGGAAAGGGTCTGGGCTGATGATTTAGGGAAAGCTTAGCTTTGGATCACTTCCAAGTAATCCAGCAGTCTTCACTGTTGCTCATGGGCTGCAGGTCAATGGAGAGAAGGAAAATCAGGAAACCAGCTGCCTGGCTCTACTCTACATTAAGGATCCCTGACCTTAGCTGGGTCCTCACCATGGCAAGGCAATCCTGTGACATCTCCCTCATGGATTCCCTTTGCCACCCACACCAGCAGCTTTCCCCATATATTTATCTGGTCTTCAGCTCTCCCTCACCTTCTCACCTGAGAACTTGGCCTCATCTTTCACTGAACAAAAGCTGGACCTCTCTGCAGAGCTCTCTTATCCTCCACATCTCACCTAGCTAAGCTGGCTCCTTTTCCTCTCTGGCCTCAGGATCAGAGGAAAAAGTCATTCTTCCCCTAGCTAAAGAAAATCTCCTTCTATGGGCAAAGAAGCCCATCCCATCCGTCATCTAAGCCCATCTATTGCTCCCTGCAGGGCCCCCATTGTTCATTCATCTCCAGCCTTTCCCACATTAATGAGCTAATGACTCTCTTCCTTTGGGAACCAATAAAGCATTTCTCCTCAATGCTCCAAATACTCTCACTTAACCTCTTTCTTCCCATGAGATACTGTCCAACATCTATCCTCAAGTTCAGGGCTAAACTTCTAGAGATAACAAATTGCAGTGATTTGTGCCACTGCCTTTCACTGCTATACTTTCCCCAAGAATCCTCAGTTTAGCTGTCCTGAAGCCCCAGGGCACCTCCCCCCATTAGACCCCTCTAGTGCTCTTTCCTTTCAGAGCCTTCCTTCTCCTGATTAGCTGCCCTGTAATTGGAATTTAGAGGGTTTCTACAGAACTGTCAGCATGCTGCTATCTGCTCCAGCAGAGTTAGGAGATGTCCACTATAGCCCTTTATGTCCCCCATAACGCAGCACAGAGCAAGTCCTCATACGTGTTTATGTACACTAAAGAGCTCAGCCCTTCTGGACCCACAGGAGACTTCCAGGCCCTTCAGTCCCAAACACTGACCTCTTAGAGGGTCACAGCAATCTCATGAAGGAGCTGATAGAAAATGGAGTCCAAAAGCCCCATCTTACAGATGGGGAAACTGAGGCTCAAGGGTTCAGTGACTTGCCATGGGAGTCCCTGCTATAACCTCTGAAAAAGAATTCCAAGTTGGGTCCTTCTGCCCCCAAATCTAGCCCTAGCTTCACCATAGCACACAGAAGCCTCTGTTCACTCTCCTGGCTCTCCCACACCTCTTTTCCTCTCCCTCACCTGGGCAGCAGCTCCTCAGACCTTCTTGCTCTGGCATCCATGGGGCATCCCTCTGCTCCAAATAAGAGACCACATCTTCAGGAGGAACTGGAAGCCCTGGGCATTGTAAAGATCAGATTAACTATCCCCAGCCCATTTTTAGATTTAATCACCAGAAGTGTATTCACCCCACTTATCTTTAAGTATGGGGAGGTCTATGACCCACATTTGCAATAGTGGGTGACAAATCAGAATCAACTGACTGCACCCTGGACAATCCTAACCAAAGCTTTAACTGTAATTGGTCCATGTAAAGTGGAAGGAAGGCGCAGGAAGTGACGAAAAGAATGGTCTTTAAAAGTGGCAAGAACTTTCTCTGAGGAGGTCTTTTTCGTCTTCAACTTGATCCTGGAGGAGCTCCTGTTTGGAACCTCAGAATGCTCTTGAATTTTCCCTTAGAATTACCATATGGGTGAGTGAAAAAGGTTGACTTCCCTTTCTTGGCTTTTCTTGACCTCTGGAGAGGTCCCTCGTCTTGGAGCCTCGTGGCTAGAACTTTTGTTTAATTTGCTTCTTGCCCCTCCCACTCCTTTGCTGGAGCCTCTGAAGCCCTACCTGGTTTGGACCAGGTCAGAATAATTATCTACTCTCTCTCTCTCTGATTTCCTTATTTTCACTCTTTCTCCTTTTGTAAATAAACTACCATAAAAAGTCATTCAGACTTGAGTAATAATTCATAGTGACTACACTCTTAAATATTTATTCCAACCCTTTAATATTTTACCCCTTACACCATGAGGAATCAGTAAGGGAGGAGGATGACGGAGAAAAGCTTGTCAGTGAGTTATCTTTAGGGAAAGGCGGGGGACTCCAGTGACTCCACTTAAGAGAATCTCTCCATGGGGTTCCTACAGGAGTCTGCCCTCACCTCTCAGTGTCTGTGATATAGGAGTCCAGGGTATGATGTTCCTGTTATATTGCTGGGGAATCTTGAATGAGCAACAGCAACCCCTTCCCATCCCCCATCCTGTTCTGGTCCATTCTGGCAGAAACTTCTAAACTCCTAAACTCGGTCTGAGGGTCAGTGTTCTTGGTCAGTCTAAAGCTCCAGACACAGGAACCTCTAGGGATCAGCTTCTGTCCCATCACCCTGCCTGCTCCTCCTACCTTACACCTCTCTGAGCCTTGTGGACTCTTCTCTCCAGGAGTCTCTGCCTCCTCTCTTGGGGAAATCAACAATCCTCCTTGGGCCCAATGCTGTCTCTCAGTCAGTCCATTCATCCTGATAATCATAGAGGAAGGCAAGCAGGGCCTGCAGGAGTCCTGAGAGTCTCTACAGCATTTAGGGTGGGGAAAGGAGAGGGGAGAAAGTCAGGGAACCAATCTGGAACCCTAACATTTGGTTCTGAGGCATTTTCTTTGGAGAAAGCTGGACTCAGTCCATACTTTTCCATTATCTGGAAATGAGAGGCAGCTAGAAGGGGAGTGGATCAGGATGAGAGCTTAAGAGGCAGGAAGGACTCAATTTATAACTGACCACAAACCACTCCTAAGTGGGCACCTCAGAACAAAGCACTTAATCGAATCTATTTCCTCATCTGTAAAATGGAGATAATAAGAGTCATTGAATTAGGTAGAGGAAAGTGAGGAAGAAGTGTCATAATATTACACAGAAAACCCTCGGCTAAGCCTTGGGCCAAAAGCAGGTTGTTATAAACACTTCGTCCCTTCCTCACTGACTCTGCTGCAGGTTTCTCCTGGGGACATCCAAGAGCTATGAGCTGCGAGTTTAAGCTGGTTAAAGAGAAAAGGATCCCCAATAGTAGATCAACCCCAGACAGGAAGAGTGGAAGGAAAATCCTCTTAAACAGTTTTCCCAGATGGGTTTGGGAGACACAATTCTGTGCCAGGGATACAAGGCGGAATCAGCTGTGGGATTTCTTCCATGTCTGAGATTCTTCAACACGCATTTGATCTCAGACTTCAGGTGCACCAAAAGGAGGACCCAGATCCCATTACACAATGCAAAGTCCTTTTACAGGAGAACCAGGCAGCAGGAGGGCCCTGGCTCTGGGACTCAGCATACCAGCCTTCGTCCCTTCCTCATAACTGAAAACCGCTCCCAACCCTGCCTGCTGCTGAGGGCCATATTCCCTAGGATGGCAGACTCGGGCAGCAGGGAGAGGCTCCTTACCCACAGAGAGCATGTTCCAGGCATTCTCCAGCATCACCTCCATGTACAGCTCCTTCTGAGGAGAGGACAAGAGGCGCCACTCCTCCCGCGTGAAGTCCACAGCCACATCCTTGAACGTCACCACCTCCTAGAGCAGCCCAAGGCAGAGCACAGAGGCCTGAAAGTTACATCACAATGAAGAGCCCACCTCTGGTCAGTTACAGGAGGAAACTGACCCACAGAGAAGGGAGGGGCCCAAAGGTCCCGCCCCTTGTCAGTGTCAGAGCCAGCACTAGAAGCTGAGTCTGTAAGAGCCCAATGGAGGCCTGAGAGAAGCAGCTCTAGGATGCTCCTGAAGGTTCTAGTGTGTGAAGGGAAATCTATAGGGGACCCCCAGTGCAGCCTGGATCCCCAGGGCCCCCGAGGTGGGATGTAGGAGTCAGTCGAGTGTCTGTGGCCCTGTTGCTGTGTCCCAGAGCAGCCAGCATCAGTGTGAGAGTCACCAATGTGCCAGAGCCTGAGCCATGGAGGAGGGAGCTGGGAAGGTAAAAGGCAGGTGAGGGAAGGAGAGGGGGCTTTTGTACCTCCCCTGAAACTAAATGGCTCTCTGGGCTGGGGGTTTCTCTTGTCTCTCCCCCCATACCCAATAAATGCTCATCAATCTCTGAGCTTTCCTGATCTGATCAAGCCTAGCCTGAGCAAGTTGAATTGAGAATGAGATCTAGAAAGGCTGGATCTCTCTCTCTCTCTCCCTCTCCCTCTTTCTGTCTCTGTCTCTGTCTCTCTCTCTTTCTGTCTCTGTCTCTGTCTCTCTCTGTCTCTCTCTCTCTACTAATAATTTTTTTTTTTTAATCCTGGGACTCCATTCTAGGAGCATAGGGCCACAACCAGTAGGCAATGGGTCGCTCAGGGTCACC
The DNA here is from genome assembly GCF_016433145.1 of Gracilinanus agilis. Lineage (NCBI taxonomy): Eukaryota > Metazoa > Chordata > Mammalia > Didelphimorphia > Didelphidae > Gracilinanus > Gracilinanus agilis. Next base: position 798,560,421 of record NC_058130.1, on the reverse strand, counting down.
CAGCTGGGAAGTGTCTGAGCCCGGATTTGAACCTAGGACCTTTCGTCTCTAGGCCTGGCTCTCAATCCACTGAGCTAGCCCAGCTGCCCCTACTTTAGGTTGCAGTTTCTTTAGCAGATGTAGTTTTTACAGGGTGGGGTTGCTAGGCCCACGCCCAACCCTCCTCCTTTTTCATCCGGGCTAGGGACCATCCTTAGCCCAGGAGTGGTAAGGGTGGGCGATAGGGGTCAAGTGACTTGCCCAAGGTCACACAGCTGGAAGTGTCTGAGGCCGGACTTGAACCTAGGACCTCCAGTCTCTAGGCCTGGCTCTCAATCCACTGAGCCACCCAGCTGCCCCTACTAATAATAATGCTCATCAATCTGGTAATGAGCCCCCAGATCAATTGTTACTTGTAACAATCTGGAAGGCACAAGAAAGCAGAGAATGTGTTCCAGAGAGCGAGAGGACTCAGGATGCAGCCCAGGGTGACCTATTCTCAGAGAAGGCTGAGCTGATCTTGTATCATTTATATATTGGTCCTATTTACCAGGAACTGCTTTTGTCAGATAACTGCCCGAGTCCAGGTACTCTACCTCCTCACTCAGCTCCACATTCAGCCAGCCTGTAATAGGTGACATGCAGAATCCAGCTCGGGGTCACTTCATCACTGTTCTGGCCTCATTCCAAGGCATTCGCTGACCTTTGAAGATTCAGGCGAGCCCCAGGGAGTCAGCTCTAGTCTTTCTACACCCCCGACTCATCTCAGATGTATTGTTTGCTGTCCAAAGTTGGGGCCCTGACCTTGCACTGGACTCCCACAAGAACCTCTTCTTAGTCTGAGGACAGGAAGACTGGGACACTGCTGGACCCCTTATTACTGATTATTCCAGTCAGTCACAGTGTCCCTAATTATCCCAGATCTATCACCAATGGTGACCCTCCATCCTATGATAGACATCACTTGGGCTGTCTGTTCTTTGTTCTGGCCTCCCCCGAATCTATCAAAAGCATCTAGCCTTCTGCTAAGGGTTTGGAGAACTACTAGAGGCAAGCCCCTGACCCTTTTTATTGACAGGCAGCATTCCCCAGCTTGTCTTCCTTCAAGAGCTGCCGCAGTTTACACTTTGGTTAAATTTATCTCCCAACACCTGCAAATGTGAGCTTCACAACATTGGACAGAACACTAGATGGTCACTAATGAAGAGTCTGCAGTATTTTTAAGAGACCCCAAAGGGAAATGATCATTTGCTTCTTGAACACCCTGAGCAGTATAAATGCAGAAGGAGTGAATTACTGAAGACAACAGTAGCAGCACAATAACATCAGAGAGAGCAGAAAAAGGATTCTTTTAAAAACTACAGACAAGGAGAAAGGGGAGGAAATCCAAGAGAACTAAAGGTCAAGGCAAAGACAGGAGGGATCATGGGAGACAGAGGGGATCATGGGAAGAATCATGTGGCGTCCCATCTGTTCCAGGAGGATGCTTTTTGTGTTGGACTGCAGGACCACAGGGGAGAAGAGGAGGGAGATACAGAGAAGATGGGGACACATGCAGGGCATCTCAAGGACCAGAAACTGTCATTTCCATTCCCTCTACATTCAGCACCTGTTCTGCACTTCTGGGGATTCCCAAAGAGACAAAAGACAGTCCTTGCCCTCAAGGAGCTCACAGGCCAGTGGGGGAGGGAGAGAACACACAGACACGTAGACACAAAGTGAGCTCTGTCTAGGAGAAATAGGGAAGAATGGAAAGAATGAAGGAACTCTGACCAAGAGGGATGAGAGAAGGTTTCCTGTAGAAAGTTTTTAGTCTTTAGTTGAGACTAACAGGAAGTTTAAAGGGGTCAGTGATCTGAAATTAGAGGAAAACTATTCAAAACATGAGGCAAAGCCATTGAAAATGCCCGGAACTAGACACAGCCAGATCACATGATGGGTAGAATGCCAAATCATGAGTCAGGAAGACCTGGGTTCAAATGTGACCTCAGTCACTTCCTAGCTGTGTGATCCTGGGTAAGTCACTAAACTTTGACTGCCTAGTCCTCATCACTCATCTATCTTAGAACTGATCATAAAATGGAAAGTAAAGGTTAAAAAAAAAAAAAAACTTTTTTAGTTTGGGGCAGTTAGGTGACTGTGAATAAAGAACTAGAACTAGAGACAGGAGGTCCTGAGTTCAAATATGACCTCTGACACTTCCTATGTGACCCTGGGTAAGCCACTTACCCCCATTTGCCTACCTCTTAGCCATCTTCTGCCTCACAACAGATGTTTACCATTAATTCTAAGACAGAATGTATAGGATTTTTTCCAAAGTCTGCAACTGAAGGAATCCAGAAGGCCAGGTTTCCTAGATCCAAGAATACAGACTGGGGAGTAATGAATAAGAAGATGGGAAAGAGGGCTTTGAACACCAAACAGATGGTTTGTATTTGATCCCGGAGGGAATAGGGAGCCACTGGGGTTTACAGAGTACGGGAGTGACACAATCAGAACTAAGCTGTAAGAAAAATCACTCTGGAGGGAGAATGGAGGAGGCCTTGGAGTGGGAAGAGTCTTGTGGCAGGCAGACCCAGCAGCAGGTTGTCTTAACAGTCCAGGAGAGAGGTGATGTGGGCCTCAACCAGGAGGATGGCAGTGACACAGGACAGAAGGGATGCTTGCATCTCTGGTAGCTGATGAAATCACCAAATATAGAAGTCCAGAGAGAAAAGAATAAAGGGCCAAAGACAGGGCTGGAGGAAGAGTCTACAACCCCAATCATATCCCCATTGACCCATGTGATCAAGCAGTTGTTTTCCTCCTGTGTTTCTACTCCCACAGTGATTTCTCTGGATGTCAACAGTGTTCTTTCTCCTAAGTTCCTCAGAATTGTCCTGGATCATTGCACTGCTGCTAGTAGAGAAGTAAAGGATTTTTTAAAAAGTCTGCAGCTGAAGGAATGCAGGAAGCCAGGTTTCCTAGATCCAAGAATACAGACTGGGGAGTAATGAATACGAAGAGGAGAAAGAGGACTTTGAACACCAAAACAGAATGGTCTATATTTGATTCTGGAGGGAATAGGGATCCACTGAGGTTTATGAAGTAGGGGAGTGACAGGATTAAAACTGAGCTGTAAGAAAACCTCTCTGGTGGGAGAATGGAGGAGGCCTTGGAGTGGGAAGTGTCTTGTGGGAGACAGAACCTAGCAGCAGGTTGTCTTAATAGGCCAGGAGGGAGGTGATGTGGGTCTCTACCAGGAAGATGGCAGTGACACAGGACAGAAGGGATGGTTGCATCCCTGGTAGCTGATGAGATAACCAAGTAAAGAAGCCCATAGGGACCAGAGTAGAGGGCCAAAGACGGGGCTGGTGGAGCTCCCTCACTCTAACCCTAGTGTTACAAGATCTAGAGGAGGAGCCAGCAGAGAAGAAAGAAAATCACAGATCAGAGAGGTAGGAGCTAAACCAGGAGAGAGAGAGCGGTGTCTTAAAAGCCTAGAGAAAAAAGAATATCGAGGAGGAGAGAGTGGGTCAAAAGCATTAAAGGCTGCAAACAGGACTGAGAGAAGGAAGACTGAGGAGGTGATCTCTATCTCTCAGAAAGAGAAGAGCATACAGGGGAGGAGGTACAGAGGAGAAGGCAAAGCCTCAGAAACTGCAGAGGATGGAAGTCCTACCTTGATGTGGAAGGAGATTCCACTGATGAATGGGTAAAGGGAGATGAGGACTCACACTGAGGCCAGAGAGACTTGGTGCCTGAAGTCTACTTTCCCTGAGGGAGGGAGGCTGCAATTTGTAGTGGGGGTCTCCACTGTGGCACTTGGAGCACTGGGATAGCTTTGACCCAGGGACCAGATTTCCAGGCAAAAGTAGAAGAAAATAAAGAGCTTAACTGTGACAACTGACAGATGAAATGCCTGAGGAATCAAAGCTCTGCTCTTCTGAGCACATCAATTTATTAAAACAATGAATGCCAACTGCCTGACCAATAAGGACCAGGCCCTTTCCTGGGCTTAAGGCTGGACATCAAAATCAGAGGTAAAAGAAACTTATCTACCAGATGAATTAAATAAGACCAATGAATGCAAAGGAAACAATCCAATGTTGGGTCATCTGCTTTCTAATTGGAGAAAAGATCAGGGACTTGCCAAGTCAAGATGGGGAAGAGGGACAGAGGAAGTTCCCTGAAAAGGGGTCCCCCTCCTTCCCAATATCTGTAAGTAATCAAAAGAACAAAGAAGCAATAACTGATTAATCAATAAGGACCCAGTGTACAGATAAGACCCACGGAATGCCCAAGACATATAATTAGGAGAAAACTCCTTCCATCAGTCTCAAAATCTAACTGTGTTTCTGGTCAACCTAAGCTCAACCCTTAGCTGAGGGTCTCTAAATAGCAGGTACAGGCAGTCCAGTTTCCCAGCAGGCAGGAAAAAGTTCAAATAATGTAATGTGGCTTTCTCCCAATTCTCCTGATTGAATAAACTTTCCTCACCTGACAGAATTTGGACAAGGCACACAACTGAACAGAAGGGAACCAAGCCAGCTCTAGCTCTGATTCACAATATGGAGAATGTTTCCACAATTCACCTCTTGCCGCCCCAAAGCGCTCCCTTCCTTCCCAAAAGGGAATCAGCTCAGTAGATGGCACAAGGCCGGCTTGTCCCAGCTTCTTCACACACCCTACAGGAAATGCTGAGATCCTGCTTCATGGGAATGCTGAGAACAGAGATTTTCTAGAAACAGTAGCCATGTCATGTGGGAAGCCAATAAGAGAAACAGTCTCAAATAGATAAAAATCTGAGACTCCTCTTTTGACCCCTTTTGTAATCCTTGTGATTTCTTGTTGAAAAGTATCGTGGCCTTATTGAAAAGCTTTAAGTTCCTAGCTAACCAGCATTTAAGAGGTTAACACTCTTCCTCTTTGGCCAAGAATGCAGCTGCCTGATACGGCCAAGGCCTAAACCTTAGCAGGGGCATTTCAACCCTAAGAAAATATTCCCCGACTTGGCTTTCTGATAAGAACCCAATCAAAATTCAGCCTTGGCCTTGTTCTATTCTGAAGCCAATAAGACCTTTTGTGTTTTTATATGACATAATTTATAACTTCTACACATCTGCAAAGTTTGGGGGGGGGGGGGGGTTCTTTTGTGTGAAATGAGTCTTGAAATACATATAATAAATTCCAGGCTCCTGGAGACAGAGTTGGAAGTATGAGCTAAAAGATCTTCGGTGTTCCATACTTCTTATCAACTAAACCATCATTATCAAAATATCTGGAGATGATAAAAAGATCTCGAGAATGTCAGCCTCGGCATCTCTCTTCAGAGAGGGGAAGCTCCATGCTTCAGTCCACAGAAGTTTCTCTCGTGAAACCTCACAGAACTGGCTTCAGATAGAACAGATTTCTTAAGAGTATCAAATCCAAAATATAATCCAGGAGAAAAAATGTAATTTCAGCTCTCATGCCATGAGGAAGAGGGTGTCTAACAGGGCTAAATAAAATTGTAACAAAATTCATTTGGGGAAAACAAAAGATCAACCATATCAGGAAAATGATGAAAATAAGTCAGGATAACTGGAGAACAGCACTGCCAGAGCTCAGACCAGATCACAAGGCAGCAGGCATTCTAAACCTGGGGTACTGGTAAGAGAAGAAGAGAAAGCAATGGAACAGATTAAAGAGAATTCCTCCTGTCAAGTGGCAAACAAGCAATTTGGGGGGAAATTCCTTATTTGGTAAAAACTGCTAAGAAAACTGGAATGCAGCCTGGCAGGAAATGAGGCTCAGAACGTAAGCCTTCACCATACTCTACTAGACATGGTTTAAGGAAATGTGAGCTAAATATTAAAGATCACACTATAAGACAGTAGGAGAGAAACAGCTCATACATACCTCACAACTTCAGGGACATGGACGTAAAATAATATTTTTTCTCCCCAATTACAGGTAAAAACAATTTCTAACATTCATTTTTTAACTGAGTTCTAAATAGTCTCCCCTCCCTTCCTTGCCCCTTCCTGACAGAGCGAGCAATCTGATCTAGCCTTTACCTAAGCAATCACATAAAACATTTTTCCTTATTAGTCATTTTGTGGAAGAAATCTCAAACCAAAGAAAGTGAAAGTAAGGAAAAAAAGGGAAACACGTTTTGGTCTGAATTCAGAGTCTATCAGTTCCTTCTCTGGAAGCAGATGGTTTTTCTCATCTCGAGTCCTTCGGGATGGTCTTACAACACTGAATTGCTGAGAACAGCTGAGTCGTTCACAGCTCCTGACCACACAGTGTTGCTGTTATCATATAAAATGTTCTGCTTCTACTCATACTTTGCATCAGTTCATGAAAGTCTTCCCAGGCTTCTCTGAAATGATCCTGCCAGTTCTTCCTCATAGCCCAACAGGGTTACACTATAATCACACAACACAACCTCAATTAATGATTATCCCTCCATTTTCAATTCTCTGCTACCACAAAAAGATCTGCTATATAAATATCTGTGGATAAATAGGTTTTTTCCCCCTGTTGGGGAGTCTCTGGGATACTTGCCTAGATCAAAGGGTATGTACAGTTTGGAAGCCTTTTGGGCAAAATTCCAAATGGCCCTCCAAATAGTTAATCAATGGTCTGCAACTCCACCAACAATGCACGAGTGTCCCAGCTTTCACACATCAATGAGGTAATGATTTTCTTTTTCTGGCACAATGGCCACAATGAGAGGTGTGAGATGGTGTCTCAGAGGTGTTTTACTTTGCACTTCAAGGACACAAATGCTTAGCTGAACTCGAGATAGAGGCAAAATCTGATTACTTGAAACAGAAACCTTCTGCACAGAACCTTAACCCCTGCTTATCTCAGTTTCCTCAAATGTGAAATGAGGAGAATAAGAACATTTACCCTACAGCTTTATTACCCAGATTGCTGAAAGCAGATTTTTAGGAGAACATAAAGCACTCCAGTCTCTCTGTATTCCAATCTTTGCCATTAAGCTGGATGTCTTTGTGACAAGGCCAGGATGTCTCCCTCAGGACCTCCCTCACCCTATTTACAAAGAACACTCCCAGGCCTTCCACAAACTTGCTCCTTACTCTCCAGCCTGTCCAACAAGGGAAGGACTAGACCAGTGAGGAATTCTACTGAACACAGAAGGAATGTCGCCAGCTCCTGGCTCTGCTACAAAGAGCTCTGCTCAAGAACATTTGAAGCTCCTCTTCTGAGAAAAAGGCCCCATTTCTGTGTGAGGCCCTTCCTGGGCTCCCCCCAAACTCCTCAGGCTCTCTCAGGATCAGGGAGCTCAGCAGTAGAAAAGCAGTTGTGGGGGGGAGGTCACACTCTGGAGAGGACACAAAAGCCACAGGGGAGCTCTCTGGGGCATTCCCAGCTGCTTGATTCTGGCTGTCCCTGGCAAGGACCCTGACCATTCCTACAAGAGGCTCCCCTGGTATATACTGACCTTCCAGTCCCTTCCTCTTCCCTCACAACTCTCTCCTTCTCCTCCTCTTCTGACCCAGGGACACGGGCCTCCTGGCTGAGCCTTGGCCAAGATCCTCCTTGGTCTGACTCTGGGCCTTTCCAGGGGCTGCCTGTCTCCCTGCAGGGAAGGTTCTCCCTCCTGCCTCTGGCCTGGGAGCTTCCTTCAAGTCCCAGCTGAATCCTCTCCTCGGGAACCCATGATCTCCCCAGAACCCCAAGAGCTTCCCTCCCACAATGCCTCCCTCCACCCCACACACACAGAGCTTGTTTGGACACAGCTGCTGAGGGGTCTCCTCGGTCAGACTGGGGGGCCTGGAGGGCGGCCAATGGCTTCTCCCTTCTTTGTGCTGAGCAGTGCCAGGCACACACCAGGCTGTTCCTCCAGACTGGCTGACTTGGGCTAAGAAGGGAGAGGAAGGAGCTGGAGAGACCCAGAAAGACTCGAGGACTTGAGGCAGAAGCCAGGGAGCAGCACCAGGGGACAATGTCTGCCCTGAGGATAGCACAGACCAGGGGACACCCTCAGGCTCTGCTCCAGGCCAGACTCAAGAGGGAAAAGTGAGAAGAAGCAGAGGAAGAGGGTGCAAGTGTCGCCAGGCAAGCAGAGAGAGCAAAGACAGGGAAGAAGGAGGAGTCAATGGCCATCCTCAGTGCTCACTTGTAATGGGGAGAAACCCAACATGGGAGGCAGCCTGGGGGGTAGCTCTGGGCTCAGCTCCCAAAGCTGAGAAGAGAGCCGGGAAGGGCTGTTCCTCCTGCCTGGGAGGTGGGGACAGAAATGGTCCAGCAGGAAGGAAGGAGCGGCTTCGCAGCCCATCTTGTGTCAGAGCCAGGGAAGGGCCTCCCAGATGGTGCTCCATCTGGGGCTGGAATGCACTTACCTGGGCTGGGAGTCTGTCCCTCTCCAAGGCCATCCCGGGGACTCCAGGCTCCCTGTAGAGGCACCAAAGTAGCCCCAGTGAGTCCCTCTGGTGAAGCTCCTCCATCTTTTCCCGGCCTTGTCTCCCCACTCAGGTTCCTGCCCCTCCTCCACCTTCACCCTCTCCTTTATGGCCCCCTGAATGGAGCTCCAGCCAAAGTTCTTCCCAACAGGCCTCCCTTGGCCCAGGGAATGTCTGACTTCTCTGCCCTTCTGAGCAGCAGGAGCCGGCCTGGAGCCCCTCCCGGAGCTCTCCCTCTCCTCTTCCCCCCAGTATAGAAATGCCCATCTTCCTCCCTGCCTTGGGGCTCCCTCTCTGGGCCAATGGCTGCCCTGATGTCCCTCCCAGCTCGGGATCTGGCTCAGCCCCATCCCTCCTGGCCAGGCCCTGGGCCTCTGCACTGAGCTGGGGAGGGAGAAGGGACCCAGAGGGCAGAGGTTTTCCCTTTTCTTCCCAGGCCGAGGCTGCGCCACAGGGATCTCCACAGGCTGAGGGGCCCCAGGAGGCACCCAGGGCCAGGCCTGCCCTCAAAGAGGGGCCATCTGATGGGGTTTGAACCATCTCAGGAGAATTAGGCAGGTGGAGGAGGAGCACCAGGAACAGGGCCTGGATGTGGCCAAGAGGCCAAGGTGGGCAGAATCTGACAAGAAACTGGCACAAAGCCAAAGCCCTACCCTTAGGTGGGGGGCTGCAGGAGGCCCACCTGGGAGCTCTCCCATCCCAGAAGTCCTCAAGTACCTGCTGGAGGCCCCCTTGGGCTGGGGGGGTTATGGGGGTCCGGCTCAGGGTTCAAAGACAAAAGGGGAAGCCTCCAAGCACACAGGAAGGGTCTGAGGCAAGATTGGAACCCAGGCCCTGCCCACTGCAGGCCTGGCACTCTCCCCTAGGCTCCCCAGAGGCCCAAATGGGACTCCCTTTGCCAGAGGGCGGTCCTCCCTGTGCAGAAGACCCTCCTCCTCCCTGCCTGCAGGGCTTTCCTGGGGCTCTGCTGGCCTCCTGGGCTCTCTTCCTACTTCCTGCCAGCCTCCATTCAGCCCTTGAACTGACTTTACTCTGGCTCCCCTCCCTTTCCCCCCATTAAATCCCCCATGATGCTCTTCAGCACTCCCAGCCCTAATGGCCCCATCCCCCTCCTTCCTGCCACTCCAGCCTGAGGGTGGGGGAGTCTTAAACAGCACCTCCAGCTCCTGGCCAGGAGCACCTCCTCTGGCTGTCCTCCTTGGACGGCTGACACGCTTTCCCTTGACAGCTAGGACCACGGCCCTCCCCAGCCTCCCTACAGTCCAAAAGACAATCTCGCCTCCTCCAGGAAGCCCTCCTGAACTCCTCTTCGCTCCCTGCCCTCTCTCTGGTCATGATTGCCCGGTTAGCCTGAATAGAGCATGCTGGGGGTGCCCGAAGCTGAGGCTGCCCAAGGGGCGGGGGAGCAGGAGCTGGGGGGGGAGGGGGAGGGTCTGGGGCCCCGAGGCTGGGAGGCAGGACTCCAGGGTCCTTACTAGGGGCAGTAAACCTGCATCCGGTACCGCCCCCCAACCCCACCCCCTCCAGGCAGGGCGTTTTAGCAGGAAAGAAGATCCCGAAGAGGAAGCTGGAGGCCACAGCCGACCCCCATCAGACTCCAGAGCAGCCCCGAGGATACGTTGTAGCCCACAGGAGATTCGCACCTGACGCTGCCAGTCTGGCTCTGCTCCGGCCCCAGCCAGCCCCGCCCTGCGGCAGAGTCCCAGGACGTGGGGGGAGGGGCTGCAGGGGGCCCAGGCGGGAGGTGGCCTGCTCCAGAGGGACCCGAAAAAGGGAGAATCCGAACTCAGTCCCGCTCTCTGCCTCCCGGCCTCCCCCACGCGCCGCGACCTCTGGCTCCTCCCCACGCGGGCCCCCCTTTCCCGCTGTCTCCCTGCCATCACTTCGTAATTACCGAGGCTTGAGGCGGGGCGGAGAAGTTCCACGGCCGGCTAAGAAGCCAGGGGGGAAAAACTTTGGAAGTCTGGAGGAGAAGGGACTGGAGGCGAGCGTCACTTCCGGTTTCCCAGGCTCGATTGCCCCGCCCTGCCCCTTGGGCTGGCCTTCCCCCTCCCCTTTCCCTCCTCCTGAGCCTCCAGCGTGAGCCCCGCCCCCGCCCCGCCCCTGTGGGTCGGTGCCGGTGCTCTCCCCGTTCATTTTAAAAGGGCCCTCGTGTCTCCTAAGGCCTCGAGCGTCCCGAGTTCCCAGCTCTTTGGGGCCTAAGACAGTGCGGGGGGCCGCAGAAATCTTCCGAATCCTCGTTATTAATGGCCGGCTTTACCTCTTGGACACCTTCAATTCAAAAGCACAAAACTTAGGCTCGCTAAAGGCCTCGTCCGTCCAGCTTCGCCAAGTTTCCGCATCCTTTTTGGCCAGCCAAGCCTCCGTAGGAACTCCATAGTGTGCGCAGGCGCGAACCTAGAGGCGTTGTTCCTGCTTTCCTCTGATTGGTTGCCGGGTTTCCCCTCGCGTGTGGTCTTCAGGCTCCGCAGTTAGAACCTCTGCTAGTCTTTCCTCCTTACTTAAACCATGAGAGAAGCTGAGACCCGACTTCCTTCATGTTCTCGTGGAGGCGCGAGTGCCAATAACGACTATCTGGAGCCTGATCGTTGTAGTATTCTGAGGTTGGAAATAGGAAAGCGCCGAATCAGCGTATTTGATAAGTCGCAATGAATTCGCCCGGCTTACTTGGGCGGCCGGTTCCCTGGTATTAATTTGGTTTTATTTCATTTAATCCAGCATGATTCGTTTTTCATTCTTAGTCATTCCGTTTGGTTGGATGTATTTCGTTTGCTTTCATTCTTTTAGAAAACCCTTTGTAATTACCTGCAGTGTTTTACTTCTTGCCTGTGGGCGGCGCTACACCTGTGCGGACTGGCTGCTGGGCGCCTTTGGCTAGGAGCCGGGGTGGGCGGGCCCTCACAGCCAGGAGCCAGGAAGCCCCCCTGGATTAGGCTAGGCCGGCATGGAGGTCAGGCAGGGGTGGGAGTGGTCAGTGCAGATGGGGGTCCGAGGTCTCCTGCTGTCATGTGCTCGGCTCCAAGCTGGAAGTCTGTAGCTCCCCGAGGGGGGATGGGTGGGGGGCCCCACCAGGTAGGGATCAGGGGCTCCAGCCGGAATTCTGCCTCTCGAGAAGCTCCTAAGGAGCTGCCCTAACAAAGGGCTGAATTAGGTTCCAGTGTGACATGGGAGAGCCCCCGGAGCCCCGCGATTGTTAGAGCAGCCGCAGCAACACAAGATTCTGGGTGCACCCACCCAGCACGACCCTCCAGCTCGGGAGCTCCAGCCTGCTCCCTCTTCCAACCCCCCAGCCTCACCTACTCTAAGGCTGGGCCCCATGAGGGGAATCTTAGCAGAAGTGGGTGCAGGCAGAGCGCAGCATGCCAGGGCTCGTAGAAGCAAGGTAGCACTTTGGGGAAGCAGCCGGGCTGAAAACACGCAAAGGGCAGCTTTGCAAAACTCCCTTCCCTATTCTGTACTCAGAGGCTGTCTTAAAAAATGAGAAGTCAGGGGCAGCTGGGTAGCTCAGTGGATTGAGAGCCAGGCCTAGAGACGGGAGGTCCTAGGTTCAAATCTGGCCTCGGACACTTCCCAGCTGTGTGACCCTGGGCAAGTCACTTGACCCCCATTGCCCACCCTTACCAATCTTCCACCTATGAGACAAATCACCGAAGTACAAGGGTTTAAAAAAAAAAAAAAAAACGAGAAGTCGTCTTCCGACTCTGTGGTCGCCATTTGTTACAATTACATCACAAACTCCGGGTTCCTTGTTTCCATAGAGTTTATTAATACCATGAAGAACGCTGATAGGCGGAAGTTTAAAGCCTATTTTCTAACCATTCCCCCACCTCGTGCTTATTCCACCCAGGTGGCCCTCAGTCCGTATCCTGCCGCCTCGCACCCCTTCCTGTACCCTCTCTTAGTTTAGATGATGTGCAGTCACACAGGGTAGGCACACAGATGGGTCAGCTGGGTCTGACCGGAAGGAAGTCTGCGAGCCTGGCGGGAAGGTGCTTCTATTTACACAGTAGTAAGGCCTGGGACTGCTAGCACCATCCTTCACATGTTCTTCCGTTAATTCCCGTGAAATTCTTGATCTTTGTTCTTCCAGATGAGTTCTGTTATTCTAGTTTTATAAAATAGTTCTGGGTAGTTTGATTGGTGTGGCATTGAATGAGTAAATTAATTTAGGAAGGATTGTCATTTTACTATATTAGCTCTGCCTACCCATGAGTAATTCATATTTTCACTAATGTTTAGATTTCAGTTTATTTTTGTGAAAAGTGTTTTATAGCTGTGTTCATATAACTTCTGTGTTTGCTTGGCAAACAGATTATCAACTATCCTATAGGGTCTAGAATATTTTAAAATGGAATTTCTCTTTCTCTTGCTACTGGACTTTGTTGGTCCTTTAGAGAAATGCTGATGATTTATTTTGTGTCCTGCAACTTTGCTAAAGTTTCTTTCCACTGGTTGGTTAGTTGAGTCTTCCAGTATACCAGAATATCATCCACAAAGAGTGATAGTATGAAGGACAAGTCATTTAACCCCCATTGCCTATCCCTTCACAGTCTTCTGCCCTGGAACCAATATACAGTATTGATTCTAAGATGGAAAGGAAGGATTTGAAATTTTTAAGAATATTTAAAAGTAAAAGTTTAGTTTCTTCTTTGCCTACCTTAACTCCTTCCATTTCCTTTTCTTCTCTTATTGCTAAAGCTACATTTTTAGTACAATCTTCAATAATAGAGGTGATTATGGGCATCCCTGCTTCACCCCTGATCTTATGGGGAAGGCATCTAACTTATCGCCATTGCAGATGATACTTGCTGATGGTTTCAGATAGATACTACTTATTATTTTAAGGACAGGACCTTTTATTTCTCTGCTTGCCAGTGCTTTTAACAGGAATGGGTGTTGTAATTGGTCAAAGGTTTTTTCTGCATCTACTGAGATAATCATGTCATTTCTGTTAGTTTGGTTACTCATATGGCCAATTATGCTGATAGTTTTCCTAATCTTAAACCAGCCTTTTTCCAGAGGTCTTTTTCCCTTTCCAAAAATTCGTTTTTCCTTTGTCCCGACGTTATGTGCTTACGTGCTTACATTGTATCGATAGAATTGTGTGTAACTCCACCCTTGCTCTCTCTTCTCCCATATGTGTGGCTGGGAAAATTGGCTTTACTCAGGCTTTTACTTTTGTCTTTTTATTCCTTTTACTTCAAGTGATTATTAATAAATCTTATATACTTGGAGTTATTGTATATTAATTTTAATCCTACACTAGTATTTTATTTAAGATTTTTGCATCAATGTTCATTAAAGAAATTGGTCTGTAATTTTCTTTCTCTGTTTTTGGTCTTCCTGGCTTAAGTATCAGCACCATATTTGTGTCATAAAAAAATTGCATAGGACACTTTCTTTGCCTATTTTGCCAAATAGTTTACATAGTATTGGAATCAATTGTTCTTTAAATGTCTGATAGAATTCACTTGTGAATCCATCAGGCCCTGGGGATTTTTTCTTAGGGAGTTCCTTGATGGTTTGTTTAATTTCTTTTTCTGAGATAGGATTATTTAAGTATTCTCTGTCCTCTCTTGTTACTCTGGGCAATTGTTATTTTTGTAAATATTCATCCATTTCACTTAGATTGTCAGATTTATTGTCATATATATAATTGAGCAAAATAGCCCCTAATGATTGCTTTGATTTTTTTCCTCTTTGGAGGTGAAATCACTCTTTCCTTTTTTGATACTGCTAGATCTGACTTTCAGGTAGTCCAAGAATTCTTAGATTGTCTCTCCTTGATCTATTTTCCAGGTGTGAGGACCAAAAAGAAAAACTATCTAATTCTCTGATCCCTTTATAAAACTTTATTCAAAGAAAAAAATCACAGGAGTTCCCTAGCTGAAATTAACTAGAGCCCCCATCCCCTCCTCTAAATCTTCTCAGATTCAAAGGCCCCTCCAAGGGGCAAGATTGTTTGGAAGTAGGGAGTGGCTTCTCCCCTGAATTTGTCCTATTCAGGACCAATCCCATGCCAGGAAATAGGGGCATGGTCCCTCCCCTAGCATGGGATTGGTCCACTCAAGGCCAATCCCACACCAGGAAGTAGAGGGGAGGGACCCCTGGGGCATGCTGGTAGAGGTAGTTCCCTGGCTTCCACAGTCTTTTAAAACCCACACAGGTCAGTTGTTTTTACCATGAGATACTTTCCATTTTCTTCTGTTTTTTCATTCTTTCAATTTTCTTTGACTGTTTCTTTGTGTCTCATCAAGTCATTAACTTCTCTCTGGCCAATTCAAACTTTTTAAAAAAATAACCCTTACCTTCTACCTGTAGGGATTAAATTTGTGGTTGGACTAAATATAAGAGAACGTGGTCACTGATTTTAAAAAAATATTATGGCTCAAGTCAAAATGACTTTTTAGCAGCTTTATAAAAAGTGAGAAAGAGTGAAAGTAGAGAAATGTAAAAGGAGAGTAGAGAAGATGTCTAACCTAATACACTAAATATTTGCTTTGGAGCCCTCCAGCAGGGCTCCAAAAACCCCAGCTGGTGGACCAAGTGATGAATTTAAACAAAAGTTTCATCCACACAGCCTCCTCTAAGAAAGGGAGACCTCACTGGTGCTAATCTCTCCAGAAGCCAGGAAAGGAGGGTCAGCTTTTTCCACTCACCCAATCCAAAGCCCAAAGAGAGAAGATTCAGGAGCAGTCTTACAAGAAGCAGTTTAAGTTGCCAGTCCTGACCTCTATCCTCCTGGTCTTCTCACCATCCCTCACTGCAGCCCTATCAGGGACTCAGCTCACAGGAAATATACCAGCAGAGACCAGATGATCACCACCTGGGGAGAACCTGGAGAGGAAGCCTTGTAAGAGGGAGATTTTTAGGTATTTTATAGATATGTATTTAAAATGTGGCTGCCAGGAATCAACAATTCAGATTGATTCCGTAATTAAAATAGACCCAAGTCAGCATCCAATTTAAGGCAGTTTATTTACAATTAGGAAGGTAAAAGGTAGGTAAATAGAGAGAGGGAGAGGCTGGTCCAGGCCTGGAGAGGCCTGGATGGAGAGAGAAGGTTAAAAGGCTGATTAAACTAGGTTACAAGCCACAAGACTTTAGAAATCAGAGAGGCTATAAGCCTACTTAAGGCAGAGTTTGGAAACACCAAGGTAGGCCAAGGAAGTCAGCCTAACTTACCCACATGACAATTCAGAGTAGAAGCATTCTGAGGTCTCAGCTGAGCACCTTCAGCACCAAGTCCAAAGCCGGAACTCCTAAACTCCCGAACTCCTGAACTCCTTCCACTCCTCAACTCACTTTACCAGGTTGTAACCCACGTATTTAAAGAGACAGCGTCTCTCGTCACTTCCTGTGGGCCATCTCTAATTCAAGTGGACCAATGGCAGCCTCTACACTGATTTGGACTGCCCAAAGGGCCATCCCTTGTTCTTGATTTGTTACTTATTGTCACGTGTGGTTAACTTATCTCCACTCCCCTTTTTCAGGGAGGTGGGGATGATATAATCTAGATTGTCATGTGTGATTAAATTGTCTCCACTCTAGGGTAAGTAGATTTTTGACTATGAATGGGCTAGAGTTAATTTCATTTACACAGTCTACATTAAAGGGGAGAGGCTCACTGTCTTGCCTCTTAGTGTCTTTGCAAGTCTCACATTCTAGGGCTTCATTCTGCTTAGAGCACTGAAAAGAAGCACTATGGGCCTGTTTCCTTCTCTCATGGATGTCCAGAAGCCATTATATGACTTGTAAAGACTAGGATGCAGGTGGGGCAGCTAGGTAGCTCAGGGGACAGAATGCCAGGCCTAGGAATAGGAAGTCCTGAGTATAAATCTGACTTCAGACACTCCCTAGCTATGTGATCCTGGGCAAGTCATTTAACTCCCATTGCCAACCCCTTAATGCTCTTTTGCTTTACATCCGCTATGTGGTATTGAACCCAAGATGGAAGGTAAGAGTTTGAAACAAGAGAGAGATGCTGCTTAAAGTTACAGCTCTGAATGACACACCTCAAACTCAAAGATGATGCTGTGACAAACAACACCCTCCTCTGGTGCAACTAGGGTTCTTGATCCAATAACTGCCCACCCCGTCTCACCTCCATTTCTCATGCTTCCAAGTTCATTTTGTGTGCACCCTGACATGGGGCCAGCAGTCTTGGGCCCCCAAAGAGTGCAAACTTCTTGAGGGAAGGGACATTTAGTGTGTCTTTGTTTTTGCAGAGTCTAGCATGGTACATGGCATATGGAAAGAACTTAATAAGGGTCTGGTTGATTAGCATTCTGTTTCCATATTTCTACGCAATTCTTGCCTCTTTGATGTATTGAAATAAAATTGCTTCCAGTTCCCTAAAAAAACACCAGGGCTTTTTGACTGGCAATGATCCTGATCCTACAAGGAGTCCTTGTCACCACTATGATGCCTCCTCAGCAGGAGAAAAGGATGGCCTAGAGCCACATAGACTCTCCCATTCAAAGCTTCACTCCTCCCTCAAGAAAAGGAAATGCCAAATGGATGGAGGTTGGAGAGCATCCAGGCACTCTGGTAAATCCTATTATGGGCTAGATTTTAAGGATCTGATGTTCTCACCAGTTCCTCTGATTGACTTAGACACAGAAGAATCTTATGTCTCCAGGCTCTTGGCTGGGACAGCTTTGGGAACAATCCCAGAGATAAGAACTTTTCCTTGTGCTGGACTAGAATCCCTTGAACTCAGTTTGGGGCCAGAATCACAAGCCATACATAGGTTTCACAATGAAATAAGTGCAAACAGAATGAATACAAAGTCTTTCTTCAGTCTCCCCTTCAGACTACAAGCCTATAGGGGATGCTTAATGTGGCACCACATTCACTTGACCCGTCCATTTAGTGTACACTAAACCCCTTCCAGCTCTTTAGCTCTTCTCTATTCCAATTGGCAGCATTTTCTATCTGTCTTTAAATAGGTCTGATGGATCCTTAGGAAAGTTACTCTCCAAAGATAGAATGACATCTGGTGCTCTGATGGTGAGCAAGTGACCCTTTCAGGCTAAAGGCCTGATATTCCTGACATTCATAAGGTTTCTCTCCAGTGTGGATCCTCTGATGTAGGGTTAGATATTCTCTCAGGAGAAAGACTTTCCCACATTCCTTATTTTCATAAGGTTTCTCTCCAGTGTGAATGTTCTGATGTTCTGATGATTTTCTCTGTTTTAGGGCCTTCCCACATTCATGACATGTATGAGGCTTTACTACAATATGAATAGTCTGATGTAGGATAAGGAGTTCTCTCCAGTGGAAGGTCTTTCCACATTCATTACACTTGTAAGATTTCTCTCCAGTGTGAATTCTTCAATGACAAATAAGGTGTGCATTCTGGCAGACTTTCCTACATACATTACATCCATGAGGGTTTTTTCCCTAATATGAATCTTCTGTGCACTCTGGCATTAGGCCTCTCCACATTGCTTTTATCCATAAGGTTTCTCTCCAGTGTGAATACTATGATGTCGAGAAAGCTGTCATTTAAGGAGGAAGGCCTTCCCACATTGCTTGCATCTATAAGGCTTCTCTCTAGAATTAAATCACTGATCACAAGGAAGCTGGGCATTCTGGAGGAAATCCTTCCCACAGTCATAAGGTTTATTTTCACTATCATTGCTTTAATAGGAAGAAATAGAGGAAGTGTGTGTTAAAGGCTTCCCACATTCTCTGTGTTCACAAACATCCTGCTGTTGCCTCAGTTGTGCACATTGGAGAGAAGACTTCTCCACCATTTTACATTCAGGAGTTTTTTCTCCAATACCAGTTGTCTGATGGGAATTAATGGTGAAAGGTTTCAGTTATAACAAATCACAAAGATATTAAAGATATATTGAAAAGCTGACTCTAATGAGCAACGTGTTCATGGACCAGACTTATGGATAGATTTCTAATATTTCACAATTGGTTTCTAAATCCTTAAATTGGATGGGGCTTAAATTTTGTGGAATTTATAAATCAAAGCTCTACCACTGTCTGCAGTCTGAAAGCTGGCAAACCAATTCTAAAGGTTCTTTGTAATGTCAAAGACTTAAACTTGCATTTGTATAAGCTTCTGCCAGTGTTCTGGAGAAAGCTAAAGTCAGGAGGGACTTTCAAAGGAGCTTCCTTTCTGGGCACCTGTGACCCCCATTCCTGCCATCCTTAATAAAATGAGTTCAGCTCACTCATGCTCTCTCTCTCTCTCTCTCACACTCTGAAAAGGAGGTGACAGGCTGACATGACACTGATGATCCTTGTACCTCTTTGTATGTTTCTTATATCTATGTCTTCTCTCCCTTAATCTTTAACCCTTCCACCCATATTCTCGCAGCTCTTGGTCTCCCTTCTAGGTGCTTTGACCCACACAAGAATTATATGCAGAGCTGGTTCTCTACAAATGGATAGGTTGACAGCTTTCTCACATTTGTTACAGTCCTATGGCTTCTCCTCTGGCATGTTGTCCATGATATTCGCTACAGACTGATTTAGAACTGAAGGAATCTCCATTTTTATCATGCTTAGAAAATATTCCCTTTGAGCTAATTCTATTACATTTTATCATCTGCGGAGATTCTTTTCCATAGATACTCACTGGTGTGGGTAAAGTTTTGGTGCTGGCCTGCAGTTTGGGCCGTCATCATGTGAAGATGGGATTCACTCTCCCTTTGCCCATTTTTAGCTAAACAAATCAAGAACTCAGAGCACCCCTACTTAACACTAAGTACGAGAATTCACAAGTCACTTACTAGAGTAAGCTCAGACCTCCAAAGGCTACTGTAATAAAGGGCTTAGACAGGCTGCTAATAGGGGAGCTGGTGATACCAGTAAGTCTCCTGGGCCAGGGAGCCTACAACTTCAGTTATTTGGGACAGTCAGGGATGTAAGGCCCTGAACAGAGAGGATCAGTCAGTCTCCCTGCTGTCTGTAGGCTCCTTTAAGGTGAGGAGGGAGGAGCCCTCCCTGCTGGTGAGAAACTGGAAGCCAACAGGAAGTGAACCCAGTTCACTTCCTGAATAAAATGGACACCTGGTCTAACCCCCTCTGGAAACAAGGGATAACTATCCTCCTCCTCCTCAGCCCCTGGCCCTGGTTGATGATATAAATTAATCGCTGAAACTCTAAGAATCAGGCCAAGGGGTTTATTAGACACAAGGGTAAACTGAGGGAAGAGGGTTAAGGTCTGGAAAAGCTGTTGCTATGGGTGAATGGCCAGTGCTGGCAGAGGGCCTCAGAAGGTAAGATCAGGCTGAGGGAACCAGCCCCTCAGCCAGGGATAAATTCCACTGCCCTGATGTAGAGAGGTCTACCAGCTTGACAAAAAGGGGTAATGATTTGGTTTAGGGGTATTCTGGCTAGGCTGACCTAACTAATTCCTGCCCACATTCCACCACCCACCAAGTCCCCCTTCCCTGGGCCCAAGGGGAAGTCCAGGGGGGTAGCTGGATGTCTGGGTGATGTCAAAGAAATCAGAACCCCCAGGTTGGTTCACCAGGGCTATTTACAGTCCCAGCTCCAGTGGTCTTTCTTGAGACCAGGGACATGCTGAGTCAACATTCTGTTCCCCTAACTGCCAGGATTGCCTTGAGTGATTTTGCAAATGCAAGAGATCTTGCAGCAATCCTGCATTACACTACTGCCACCCACTTTGGGCAGTGCTAGGCAAATTGAAAGACTGTGATTGGTTCCTGTAAAGTGGGAGACAGGAAGTGAACTGGAAAAAGGATTATAAAAAGTCCTGAACTTACTGTCCAAGGGACTTCGTCTTCGGACTTCATCTTCAGGCTTCTCCTTTGAACTTCTTCTCCTTTGGAGTTTGTCTTTGGACACTCTGTGTTGGTGAGCTAGACTGAAGGAGGAAACTTTCCCTGGATCCTGCATTGGATTGCTGGGTGAATAGCTGGCCTTCCTTTCCTGGCTTTCGGAGAGACTGGTTCTGGAGATTTCTGCCTTGGCTTTTGAGGAGGCTGTGTTGGTGGAACTCTGACTGAAGACACTGCCAAAATACACATGGAGACAGAGCCTTGGGGAAGCCGTGCTGGGGCTGAGCCTGGCTTCTCAGGAGAAGGGCTGGTAGGCTCATTAGAATCGCTCTCTTTATCTGCGTTTTTCTACTTTCACTCTTTCCACCTCTTTGTAAATAAAGCTGCTAAAAGTCATTTTGACGTAAGCTATAATATTTTTAAATCGGCAACCACAATATTACTTTAGAACTTTCATGTAGGCATAAAAACTTAAATTTAAATTCTTATACAATCAGGACATTCCTGGCCCCTCACTACTAGCTGAGGATTTCTCTCATAGTTGATTCTATTATATTCTGTATCACATCTGTGGAAATTCTTTTCCATAGACACTCTCTGGTGTGGGACAAGCTTTGGTTCTGGCCTGCAGCTTTGGCCATCATCATGACATTCCTGGCCCCTTACTAGCTGAGGATTTCTCTCCTCAGTGCTCTGGTGCCCCCCTAATCTGGCACCCCATGCCCAGGCTTCTTTCCAGCTGGAGACACAGAAGCCATGCCTCCTGAGTCTGTCCTGGCCCGATGACTTCTCCACAGAAATGCTCAGCTCTGGGGGTGACTCCTTAGTTTCAGGCCTCACCTCCCCATCTGAAAGAAATAAAGAAAATGGAAACATCACCTGGACCCACCTGCCATTACTGAGCCATCCTCCTTTGTGGCTCTTCCTGCATCAACTACTGAAAAGCTTTGAAGGGTAGGAAAAAAGAGTGGGGCCTCTCTTATGTCTGTCAGATTATGCATAGTCTATGAAAAGCTTTCCCCCCTGGTCCACACAACTTTGGGAGGGACAGAACTGAGCAGGCAGCTATTATGGTAAATAAAAAACCTGAGGCTCAGAACAATTCAGTGCTTTGCCCATAGTCACACAACTAATTAGTAGCAGAGGCTGAATGCCATCCTGGGAAGTCTCCTGACCTCTATCCTCCTGGACTTCTTGCCACACTTCACTGCCAGGGCCAGGAGGTCACCTCACAGGATCTGGAAATATGCCAGCAGAGGCCAGATGACCATCACCTGGAGAGAACCTGGAGAGAAGGCCTGCATTAAGGAGGAGGGGATCACTGGCTTCCCTCTCAGTGTCCTTGCAAATCTCAGATTCTAGATCTTCTTTCTGCTTGAAAGATGGTAGGAGGAAGCACAGTTAATGACTGATTCAGCTTGTTTCTTTCCCATGTTGATGGAGTCAGGGGTGGAGCCAAGATGGCAGCTTAGTAGCAGCAAAAGCCAAAACTGCTTTGAGAATCCTTCCAAACTAATCTTTAAAAAGTGCCTCAAAATGACAGGAGTCAAAAATAAACCATAAGATGGATTGAGGGGACTCTCCTGCTGAACACAATTTGAAAGGTAGGCAGAGAGAGTTGATTTTCACAGGATAAGAGGGAAATGGAAGTAAAACTGCACACAGAGGATTGCTGGCCCAAGCCCACTGTTATGTAAAACTTGGGAATTGATATGGAATTAATTGGTGAGTGTTGAATGATCCTAATGGGATGCCTAGATATACTAGTGATCCCAAAATGTCAACTCAAATACAGCTGGTAATATAAGAGAATATGTGGAATCTTCTTATCCTAATCCTAAAATAACAGAACAGTAACCCAGGGCTAACAGCCTGAACTAAGGAATCAGCTGATTGGGGAACACAGCTGACCCTTGTCCTAACTAAAGTCCCAGTAAGTTGATGAAGGTGGCTATATTCCTTAGCTTTATATACTATAGACCTGGATGTTTGTTTTATCAATACTAATTAACTAATCAACTTCTTCTGACTGCGGATTTAATCTTAACTGTTGGTTGAAGGAATATTGAAAGTAAGACCCCTTTCTGGCTGTCACAGGATGCTGCCAATCTGAAGCCTCCCACTAGAACTTTGAGAATTCACAGGCAAGTGGCTTCTTAAAAGATGGTTTAATTGTTGAAGAGTTTAGGTAAAGGGGGAACTGGGTAAAGATGGAAAGTGGGAATTGGGATTTCCTAAGTAAATCTAAATTGAATAGCTCATTGTTGAATCTTCAATTGATTATTATTGATTAAGGGCCTGGCTAGGCCTGATTGGCCCAGCCCTAAATCAAGGCTTGACCCTGCTGGCTAGATTTCTATTGCAGATCTTCTTGTTGACAATAAATCAGACAACAGAGGTTGATGGGATACAGTTGAATTGGTCTGTAAGCTAGAATTGGTTTCTGAGTAAAGAGAGAATAAGCTATGCCTAAGCCCTTCTGCACACTTGCCCAAATATCTCCAAACTGAGACCTAGATGGGTTCAGGCCTGTTCCTTTTATAGGCAAATTTCAACTGCCCTGGTTCATGCCAGGCTCGTGCCAAGCTCATGCTTGGCACCTCAGTTTATTCTGCATTCTAAGCAGGTAACTGCCTATCACTCTTGACTCAACATGGCTGTCATTATATTACTTTACACCATACACACACATACTACTTCACCAGTCTTTGAGCCTGGACATTGTAAGAGTTAAATTAATGTCAGATACTTGAAGTATTATATTTATAAAGTTTATTATCTGATAAAATAGAACCATGTGACTAAGTTTTACTACCTGCTCAAAATGCTGCTCCGCCAAAGCCACCCACAGGAAGGAAAAGAGAGCTAGACATGGAACTCGCCCAATTTATATCCTGTCTACGTCAGCACATAATGACAGGAAGTGAGTAGGGTGCTGAAAATAGTAGTTTTGCTGGGGATCATAGTTTTTAGGGTAACAGATTCAAATAATACAATCCCCCCCCCGAGATCCTTTGGAAGACTAGTCTCCTCAGTGGATCTTGTAAACATAATTAACTTATAAATTACAATAAATTTGTGGATAAAAGGGAAAGAGAACAAAACCAATGATTGCTGGGCACATTGACAAAAAGCCAATTAGGAGGCAGTCTCCTTCGGCATAAGAGTATACATACAAAAAAGATGTGTTACAACTTCCCACAGTTCAATTTCACAACAATCCAAAGTTCATTCTGGATCTTTTGGTGCAGTGTGAGGTTTCTGCAGGCACCTCCATGGTGCCTTCTCCAAACAGTTCACTGCCTGGATTCTGGGAGATAGCAAGTTTCTTAACTTTTACAAAACTAGAATTTTATGACAATTTTACAATCCCTATGACAAGGCATGTCTTTTATATGTTCAATACATTGTACTGTGGAGGCAAAGACTTCAGTATTGCTCCCTCCTTTGGCATGAGACTGTAACAGCTCTAAAAGGCATGTCTTTCATATGTCTCATCCATTTTAATGTGGAGGTGAGGAGTAGTGCTATAGCTACTTCACTTCAGCTTCTAAAATGGACCCTTACCTCTTGTTACAAACAACTCAAAGGTACTTTTATAATGGTATCTTCTCCAGTTCAGTCATGTGGGGAGGTACAAATAAAGAGTATATGTACAGTACATGTAGCTAATTGTCAAAACCCAGTAACTTAAAATGACAGAACTTAACAAACAAAATAAAATCTTAAAACAAGCAATCAGCAAATACAATATATGTGACAGGATACAAGCATTGAATTCAAGAGTTCTTTTTTTCTAATTCTGAAAATCTGAGTCTGAAAAGGCTTAAAAATTTCACTTCCAGACTCTTTAAGGTTCCTTCCCCTCCCCAGGATCATTATCCATTTAGGTTCCTTTTATCACATTTCTGGGATCTCCTATAGTGAGGAAGAATTCCAAGCTGAACAGAGTGTGGAGGAATATTGGGTGTATTGTAGAGATTGAGCAGGCCAGAAATACAAGGGGGTGTAGGAAGATGAATTTCTCCCCTGAATCTCAGGCAAGCCAATTGCAAGAGCCAGTGCACCCAGGAATGGTAGGAAGAAAAAAACATCCTAAAACTAGATGCTGTTTGAAATAGGAAGTATACTGCTCTTTCATAGAGCAAACCATTCTTGCAATTCTACTTCCTGTTTGGAAGAGTAACCTTCCTTCCCCTTCCCCCTAGAGGTAAAAGACCAGGGAACAGCTTGCTTCCCCTGCCACATGGACAGGGAGTTACAGTTAGAAGCTTGCCTCAGGTAAAAGCCCTTTAAGAGGCTAACTATTGCCTAAGGCAGTGATGGGCAAACTTTTTAAAGAGGGGGCCAAAAGAAAGGAAATGCTCATCTGTCAGTCTGTTTCTAAGGCAACTCTTTCGAAGTTTCACTGTATTGTATCCTATTTGTTGTATTCGTCAGGTTAAGAATAATGTTGCATGGCCAGATAGAACATTTCAGGGGGCTGCATCTGGCTCATGGGCCGTAGTTTGCCCATCACTGGCCTAAGGGAAATACACCCAGGCTTCCAAGGCAAGTATCAAGCAAGTACTCAGCTGTTGGCAATGTAAGGGAAGTATTTATACTTTCCCAGTTGGTTTGGAGAACAGCTTCAAGGACTCCTAGCTTTTCAGCAGCAACAGCAGCAGGAGCAGAAGAAACAGGCAGCTGGGACCACCCAGGGAGTTAGCAGCAGGAGGCCAGCAACAGATGGCATCTCCAAAGAGAGTTCGGAGTTCTCTCAGAGTTCACAAGGGGAGAGGGATGGGGGGGGGGGAATCCATGGCAGGAGAAACATGGTTTCTTTTCCAACTGATCTACTCAGAGAGAATTAAGGGTTCTGAACCCCAGTTCTGTGGTTCCCATAAATGTAAGAGTTAAATTAATGTCCAATACTTGAAGTATTATATTTATAAAGTTTATTATCTTGTGACTAAGGTTTCTACCTGCTCCATCAAAGCCACCCACAGGAAGGAAAAAAGAGCTAGACACGGAACTCCACCCAGTTTATATCCTGTCGGTATCAGCACATAACAACAGGAAGTGAGTAGGGTGCTGGAAATAGTACCTTTGCTGGGAATCATAGTTTTTAGGGTAACAGATTCAGATTAACCAGCATAGGTCAATTTTGGGATCCTGGGACCCTCCCTTAACCAACAACCGAGCACCCCACACCCACCCCTTAAAGTCCCAGGTCCTAGCACCAGCCTGCTGTGAGGGCTGGAAGCCTGTAGCACTTGGCCCTTTCAACCCTATGCTGCTATGAAGCCCTAAGTTCCAGGGCAAAATATCACAGAGTGCTAAGCCCTGCAAGTCACCAACAGAGAAGACAGAATCAGCAGCTTTCAGAATTCCCAGGCCACAGGACAAAAAAAAAGGCTGGGAAAAAAGCAAAAGCAGAAGAAACACCTAACCATAGAAAATGTCCATGCATACAAAGAGTAAGGCACAGAATCAATAGGGGATGATGAGATCCAAGCAACCATATGCAAAACTTCAAAGAAAAATGGGAATTGGTCTCAGGCACTGGAAGAACTCAAATAGGAATTTAAAAATCAATTAAGACGGATAGGGAAAGCTGGAAGAAATAAATTAAAGTAACAGCAAAAGAAAATAACAGCTTAAAAAAGCAAAATTGGTCAACTGGAAAAAGAGGCACAAAAATTCTATAAAGAAAAGAATTCCACAAAAAGTAGAATGGACCAAATGGAAAAAGAAAATCAAAACATCATGGAAGAAAGTCATTCTTTAAAAATTAGAACTGAGCAAAGTGGCTAATTACTTCATAAGACATCAAGAAATAATGAAACAAAATCAAAAGAATGAAAAAAATAGAGGAAAATATGAAATATCTCATTGGAAAAACAACTGATCTGGAAAACAGATCCAGGAGAGAATTATTTCAGTACCTGAAAGCCATAATCAAAAAAGAAGCCTAAACATAACATTACAAGAAATTATCAAAGAAAATTCCCTAATATTCTTGAACAAGAGGGTAAAATAGACATTGAAAGAATCCACAAGTCACCTCCTGCTATAAATCCCCAAATGACAACTCCCAGAAATGTTATAGTCAAGTTCAAGATGTCCGAGGCCAAGAAGGAAATACTGCAAGCATTCAGAAAGAAACAATTCAAATACATGGAGCCCCAGGAAGGATTTCACAGGATCTAGCAATTTCCACACTGAAGAATCAGAAGGCTTGGAATATGATATTCTGGAAGGCAAGGGAACTGGATTAACAACCAAGAATTATCTATCCATCAAAAGTGACTATATTCTTTCAGAGGAAAATATGGTCATTTAAAAAAATGAAAATTTCCAAGCATTCCTAAAGAAAAGACCAGACTTAAACAAAAAAATTGATGTCCATGTGGATGGTGAAATTAGGAAATGATATGTGAAGGCACAACTACAGTCTTTCAGTTTGTTTTAAGTGGCACAGATTTCACATAGCTAGGTGTTACAGGAAAGAGGCCTAGACATGGAGTCAAGAATTCCTGTGTTTGAATGCACCCTCAAATAGTTATTAGCTGTGTGACCCTGGGCAAGTTCTCTAACCCCTCTTGGTCTCAATCTTCTCAAATGTTAAATCAAGATAACAGTAATGTCTCTGAGGGTTCTCAAGTCAGGTAACATATGTCAAGAGCTCTGTACATGAATACTATCATTGTCAGCTGTTACTGATTTGTTTCTGACTGAATTAAGGCCAAATGCCTAGATGCCTTTCTCTAGTGGTACAGGGCACTGGGACTCCCCATACTGTGACCAGACAAATCCATGATAGATGTCTGTCCTTGCCTATGTTCTGATGCCCATACTTGTTGCCATGCTTATGTTCATAACCCATGAAAACTCTTGTGTATGTATCATGTAGCCCATGGAAGCCCTCCCCAACAGATGGTGTATAAAATACCCAGAGTTCCTTTCCTTGGTGCCCAGCCCTTAGAGGAACGATCCTTGGCTGGGTCCACATGCTCATGGGTAACAAATTTCCTTCCTTCCTTTTCAGTGACATTTGGGCTTTCTTGCATGGCTAAACTGAAAATTCCGCAGCATTGGTGCTTCTCTAGGGACCAGCCCTCAATGGCCCCAGGGGTCAAGGGGCAGGGGTCAGAGAAGAGGCAGGGTTTGGCCTCACAACAAGCCAAGGCAAGTGACCATCCTGGGCCCCAGGAATCCTCACTGCAGGAGAAACAATGTGGCACCATGGATTTGAAGTCAGAGGACTGGGGACAACTCTTGGCTCTCCTCCCTCTTGACCCAATGACCTGTCTGGGACTGTTCCATGAAGGCCCCTAAGAGTCTCTGAGCCTCCCATCATGTTCCATATGGGGTTTTCTTCTCTTCTTGCTCTGAGGCAGTTAGTCCATGCCCTCATTTTACAGAGGGGAAGCCTGAATCAAGGAGAAAGAAGTAGCAAGCTCAGGGCCTCCCAGCTAGTATTGGAGGTCGTTTCCCTCCCCCCCCCCCCCAGATCCCTATTCTATCCACTAAAGCAGTGGTCAGCAACATATGGCTCTTTCTGCAGGAGCCATAAAGTCCATTTTTTTTCAGGCGCTGTTATAGGAGCGGCACTGTGAGCACTGTACGGCTCTCACGAAATTACATTTTAAAAAAGGTGGCATTTATGGCTCTCACAGCCAAAAAGGTTGCCGACCCCTGCACTAAAGGAAGAAGACCAACTCCTGTCCCAAAGGCCAAGACCATAGCACTAACATCAGCTGTCATGCTCTAAAGAAGGATTCCCAATAGGTTGTGAGGTTTCCTAGACACCCCTGGGGGAGCCCCTACATGAGATCTGGGACCACTCCAAAGCCTGTGGCACCACCATCTACACAGGTAGAACCCAAGAGGTGAAGAATGTCTCTGGTCTGACTTGGAAGCACAAGAGGAGAGACAACAGGGGGGCACACACTGCCCCCTTGGATGATCTCACTACCAAAGAACCCTGAGTTTGGTCCAGAATTGAACAGAGAGAGAGGGGAGCCTGCTTCTGGGAAACTTCTGCATTGTCTGAATAGCCCAAACCTTCTTGATTGAATAGTGTCAGATCCTTTGTGTGCTCCTCATGCCAGGACCAGGCCACAGGCACCTTCCTGTCACAAAACTCTGGGGGTTGGGGACATCACCTGTCAACGCCCCTGGCCGGAGCCCCATTCCGACAAGAATGCTCTGCTTTCAGAACTGGATTGGAGAGAAAGCTGTTTATTTCAAAGCTATAGCAAGAACCAAAGTGCACCTTGGGAGCCCCTTCATCCCCTTTCTCCATTAGTCTCAGGGATGCTGAGCACCTAAGGCACAATTCATCAATGATGCCTCAGCTTGGCTCCTGTTAGTCTGCTGTGGGGCTGGCTGCCAAAGCAGGCACTAGGCCGAGACTCTCAGGATCTAGCAGGTTCCCTCTCGTGGCCCAGCTGACCTCATGTGCTTCCAGCTCCTTCTTCTAAATCAGAAAAGAATGAAGGGCCCAGGTTTCCTGGGGTCATGTGGAGAGAGAGCCCAAGGCCTGCCACTGGAGTCAAACCAAGAAAGAAGCCGTAGTCGGGTGAAGTCTTTGGAAGTCATGCCAGGTCATAGCAGTGGCCACCCCATGGCTGGCTCACTAGCAGAGCCACAGACCATCCACACATGCTCCAATGTCTCTCCATCATCATGTCTCTCCCTGCCTTGTTCAAGTATACTTCAGCTTACAGTCAAGAGAACATCAATTGGGGCATAGTCTTGATAGTCTTGACTCTATTGCTCCATTTTTCTGGCTGTTGTTCTCTACCCTCAAAACTAAATTTATTCAATGACTTCCCCAACACAGTCCTCTTTGGGGCTCATGCCTGGAAACTCATACCAGGTGCACATCGTGAAAAGAGTGGAGGGGAAATTTCCTTGTGCACAATCCCCCCTTTGGGGGATTCTTTGGGAGACCAGCATGTTAAATCTCCTCACTTGGGTGTTTCTAGAAGATTAACATGTCAGGTCTCCCCAATGAATCATTCTACACATGTAGCCTATACATCTAAAGATTCTCTTCCTAGAGGTGTATAAAATATTGAACTTTGCATAGAGGGAATTACAACAATTTGGGGAATAAGAGGAAAAGAAAGGAAAAAATATTGATAGGCACATTGACAAAAAGCCAGTTAGGGGCATTCCCCCTAATGCATGACAGTTTACATTCTGAATGATTGATAGGTTCAACCCCCTTCAGTTCAGTTCATTGTAGCCCCAAGTTCACTCTGGATCTTTTGATGTAGTGTGTGGTTTCTGTAAGCATCTTCTGGTACCTTCCCCAAAAAAGGGTGTTGGATTTTTTCCTAGGGTATTGGAAGTGTTTGGGGATTCTTTAATTGTTTTAATTCCTCAATAGCAATAGTCAGAACAGCTCCCTATTGGGCACTGACTGTAGTACTAGTACCACAAATGCTACTGAGCTTTTCCTCAACCAATAGCAGATAGAGCAGAAGCCCCAAACAGATGGGGTAAAAAGACCCAGGAATTTTCCCAAACAGATTAGGAAAGACCAGAAATTTTTCTGAATTCATGGTCAAAATACCAGACTCTATGGGAAATATTGCAACAAATCAGAGGAAATCAGACAAAATTCCTCCAGGTCCACCCCCTGCATCAATTACTGACCACCTGGGATAAACCAGCCTTTCCAAAAGAAGATGGTATGTCAAAGAAGGAAGCAAAAAAATTATGTAAGGCCTGGGCACTAAAATCTTTTAGCTGGCCAAGGTTTGGTTCATTTGACTCTAAAATTCTAAAAGAACTAAAACTGACCATTGGCAATAAGAATTCTAAAGATTTATAATTTATAATAAAAAAATTTATAATCTAAAGATATTACTATTGGCGTCTTTGGGCGCATCTCCTTGACAGTTCGAACTGTAACATGAAGAATCTTAAGTGGGGTGAACTGCCTTACAGAACTCCACAGTACCCCCAGAACCCCAGAAGAGGGGGCAATTGGGGCAGCTAAGAACATGAATATAAAAGCAGGACACCCAGCTTGGCAAGATCACTCTTTGGGGGACAGAGGGAGCTGGGTGGCTTGAAGGGGGAGGATTACTTCTTCTTAGCAACTTAGTTTATCTCTAACCCAGAGAGCAGGCTAGATCATTGCTATATACTCCATACAGACTATCCAGAGTGTTTTCCCAAGGCTGTGAGCACTGTGACAAAACCTTGCATGCAGTGACCCAGCCATCCCTAAAGCACTACAGATCTATAATCAAGACCATCACTACCATCTTGGACTTGTTATTATTTGATTTTAGGAGATAGTTTAGATTGTAAGGGAGTTTAGGGAGAAATAGAGGCTTTCCCCTGGGGGGGGGGGGTAACTACTCTGATAGCACCTTGAAAGATCTTAGATAGATTTTACCTCACCCTCAAACCTAAACTTTTTCCCTCATTCCCAGTTTCCCTGAATTAATAAATCCCTCCTCTTGTTAACAGTGTGTGAATGAAGTGTGTGATTTAGGCTATATAAGCCAGTTTCACACTTAACCTAAGTCAAATCTCCATCTTGGAAGATCTTGAAAGTAGTCGAGATCTAGTGATCAAGAAAACTGTTTGAAGACATCCTGAGCACATTAACCATCTTGAGTTTTGGGAATAAGCCTCAAACAGTGCAGTTTGCCAATTTCTATGGGATTATCCCCTTTTTGCCAGCCAATTTAGCCCTGTGAAAGCTAAGTCAGATAGCCACCATTTCCGGACATAGAAAGATTCTGTTACTAGCAGTTACCAGAGGCTGCAACTGCCAAGGGAGGGGGTGGAGAAAGAATTCCATCCACTCACTCCTCTCCCTCTTGCTAGAGGTGTTGCAGCCAGGGGCTTGGAGCCTACTAAGGCATCATTGCTAACTGGTCCCGTTTTTACAGAACAAACCCACTACCCCCAAAAACAGTTTGGTTGTGTCTGAAAAACCTGGTGCATTGCCTTCCTAGCCTGACAGCCATGAGTTCATTCTTTCTCTTGATCCTGGACATCCTGATTTGACTCCTTTGACACCTCCCCCTCCCATGCCCCTCTCATCTCCCATCCCACCTTTGGTACCATTTCTCTAACTCCTCCCTTACCGTATAAACCCATCCAGTCTCTGCCTTGCCCTGCCCACTGTGGGAAATATAAGTGAGGTAATGGGGTCACCAGGGATATTATAAACTAACTAAGGGGTTTGTGGGAACACACTCTGGGATTTAAGAGAGACTAAAACTGAACATTGAAGACTTGTACAGCTAAGCCACTCCCAACCGAAAAATAACAGCCAACTGTCACTCTGGCCAGAGGCCTTGAATTAACTGACAAGGTAACAGGATGAAACTGGGTTTAATTAGGAACAACAAATGGGGGGATAGGAATGTCTACTCTAAAACCTTAACACCTAATAACAAAAACCCACAGGGACAGGGAAGGACTTATTCTACTACTCTTATCTAAGTGATCTAAACTAACAGGGCCCAAGGAGCTATAATGGAGTCTCTGGGTTTCTGCCTCAAACCTGGAACCTGCCAGGCTTGAGTACAGCTGGCCTTTGTGGCTTTGGGGTTCTCACTGCAATCCACTGATGATCTCTGGATGCCAGGAGCTAAAGTTGTCTCAGGTACCAAGTAGAGAGGGTTTTGCTTGAAGCACTGTCCTCCAGTTCTCAAACTTCACTTCCTCCCTTGGCTCTGTAGATCTTGTCCTTTTGCTAGATGCCACACCACACAGGATCCCAGGGGGAAACAGGAAGCAAAATGTCCTTTGCTCTGAGGTCTCCAAGGCTGGCAACAGTTTTGCCTACCACTAATGGTATCCTCACTCAGGGCACAGACCCACTTCCTCCTCCTTTGTTCCAACCTGGAATTCCCAGCTCCAGCTCCTTCCTGCTAGGTACATCCTAATCAATACATAATCAATACCTAATTTAATCTTCCTCACAACACCACCCTTGCTTTTGCTGTGCTTAGCCTCTGCCTTGCCCTGCCCACTTTCTCTTTTACCTTGTCTAGTTTTTCCCTCCACACTACCCAGCCTCACCATCTCCTCCCTTTCCTTACTTTCCGCCTTTCCACCCTTTCTCCCCCTCCCTCCCCTGTCTAAACTCTCTTTCCACCGTCCTACTCTTTCGCCATCTCTCTTCCCCCTTTCCCTACTCAAACAACAGTAATGGCACCAGTAATCACAGACAACTCAAACACAGGCCTTATCCCTCTAAGGGATGTTCCCACTTAGGATAAACAAGGAAAATTAGTAAATATTAGACAGAATACACCTTTTTCTCCACAAGATATTGAGAGATTCAAGGAAAAGAACTCCTTCCATTGATGAGGAGCCTGTAGTGGTGATAAAAAAAGTTTGAGAGTATATAGTATATACAATTCTGATTGGGTAGATGTCACGGAATTATTACATGCTTTATTAAAGGAAGGTAAGAGAAACATGGTCCTTTCCATTGTAAAGGGGTCCCAGAATGAGTTATACAGTACGTTGGCCCCTTGAAAATCCAAATTGGGATTCTAATTCAATCAAAGATTACATGAGGCCAGGAATGCTTGAGAATTAGAGACCATCTCAGTTCATTGATAGACTTCTTGAACTAGGATCTAGGTATTTTGGCCTAGACCTCTCTAGAGAGAAAGACTCTAGACACATAAAGATGCATTTTGTAAAGCACTGCTCCCAAGATATTAAGAAATGTTTTAAGAAAAATTGCCCTGATTGGTCAGTCATGGAAATTGAAAAGTTAAAGAGGACAGCAGCATATGTCTTTGAGGACTATGACAAGTGAGATAGAGAGGAAGTTGATAAGGAGGAAGTGGAGAGACTAAGGAAGGAAAAACTGAATTAGAGGAGAGATTAAAGAAAGAAAAAACTGACTTAGAGGAAACATTAAAGAAAAAATAATTAGAGGAGAAATTAAGGAAGGCAATAGCTAAATTCAAGGAATGAGTAAAAGAAAGAGCTGTAAGACAAACAGAGGTCATGCTCCTTTAAAGGAGTCCTTGAGGCAACCAATCTCATCCTCTTTTTGTAGGAAGGAAGGTCATTTAGCTATGGATTGTAAAAAGAGGAACAAAGAAAATAGAAACAGAAGAAGCTGGAGAAATAATAATAATAATAGATCCTCCAACAGGATCTATGATTGTAATAGGGTAAATTATAACTCAGACCATAATGTACCATGGCAAGGAACCTACAATCACTGTGGGGTACTACAGATAAATGATCAGAATGACTAGAGGGATGGCCAGAGGAGTGGCCAAGGATATGGCCAAAGGAATCAAGATGTATGATGGTACATGGGAGGGGAAGGGACATCAAAGTCTGGAGGTGAATTTTAAGCCTTCTCAGACCCCACTGCCTTGTTGATGCTAACTGTTTCAGTCTGTTCCCCTCCCTATAGTGGAGAAATCTACATAATGCAATCTTGAATACAGATCTATACCCATGAGACAAGGTATATATATAACTAATTTCTAGTGAATTGCTCCAACAGCTATCAAAATTGGAGAAAAGAACTCTTGGATTTATTGCTCATTTGTAAAACAGGTACTTTCTGCTAACACTGAGTGACTATCCTGTCACAAAATACTGTATTTGCTGCTTGTTTTTGTTAGATCCAATTTTGCCTTTAAGTGTACATATTACTCTATGATTTAATAAGTTCTGTTATACAATGATTACTTCAGTTCATATGTTTTGGTTATTAACCATATGCTCCTTTACATCGTACCCTCTTCTTATGATTGACTAGAGATGTGATATGACTAGAGATAATGCCATTCTAAAAGTCCATAGACATATTGGGCAAACTCTTTTCCATGGCAAAGCCATCGCTCCCTGTGGATCTTGGGTCTGTCACCAGATCCGTAGGAGCTCTGCTTTGTCACAGGCAACAATTCCAGTTCACAGAAATGAGACGTTACCATTGCTTGCGCCACAGGAAGGCCACATGTTACCTAAACAACATTTTGCTCCTTTTGCTTTCTATAGAGGCTCATGCAACTCCTAATGGTAACTGGTGGAACCTCTCATGGCTGCAGGGAACTGGTTCGTTTGTTACTATCATCAAATGGCCTCTTATATTTTGGGGGATTGAGGTGCTTCTTAGAATCTGTGTTAGCTGTTGTACTAATGTTTATAACAAGTTTTTACCTGGTGAAAAAATTATGTACACACACACTGTGGATCATGGCCAAGTTAGAAAGGAAATAGAGCTCACTTTTCAGTGAGAAATTCTTTTGTTATGCCTCTGTTTGGCTGACCCATTGTCAAATGGGATGTGCAATATTAATTTCTGATTTTTATCATTATTTTTCTCCGTATTTTCAATATATTTTTTCTCTTCTTATTTTCTGTACTTGAGTACATGGAATCAGTATTAATGTTTTTTTTTTAATTTTGAAGGATAAGTTTACAATCATTAGCCCTAATAACATTGCACACTCAAAAGCTCTAGCTATTGATTATTAAGTATTAAGGGATTTTAACTAATAATTGTGTCTGATTTCAGAAGAAGGGCGCACTAAGGAATCACTGCACAGTGCAAAGACCCACAAGGTCAAGGAGACCAACAATCCCTGTGGGATTGATGAGGATCGATGCCAAGACAGAGGACTTGTTTTGGGGTTCAAGGAAGGAACTATTTGACAAATTCAGATGTTTGACTTCCCGTGCCAGGTTTCTACAAGTACCTTCATTTGGCTTTCATTTTGACTCCCCTATCCCTGAGACTGAAGGTAAAATCAGACCAGGGAATCACACTTCCCTTTTAGCTCAGACTTTTGTCCCCTTTCTCTTTTATGGTATCACAATTTTCTATAGTCCTGGCTGCTGGTGGGTTAGTGCAATATTGCTGCAATTGTCCTGCATGCTTATAAGACATAAGCCACACTAATTGGGCCTTGCTGGTGATTCAGGGACCTGTTATGGTTTTATTTTTTACTTGTAATTTTATACACACAGGATTTTTACATGTATGTATCCAGAATTTAATTCCTCTTCTTTTGAGTTTTGGGGTTTTGTTTTTGGGGTTTTTTTTGAGAATTGATTTATATACCTCATAATTCAACCATGTATCCTGGGGTGATTCTGGTGTTGATCAACACCCTCCTAAGAGGGGATTGTATAATTATTCTAAAATCCAAATTCTTTTAAAGCAATTTTAGGAAAATTGCCAACACCCCAAATCAAGAAAGGGGACCTTTTAGAGAAGGTACCAGAAGATGTCTACAGAAACCACACACTAACGTCAAAAGATCCAAAGTGAACTTGGGGCTACAATGAACTGAACTGAATATGTAAACTCTTATGCATTAGGGGGAATGCTCCTAACTGGCTTTTTCTCAATATATCTGTCAATCTTCTTTTCCCTTCTTTCTTTCCCTCTTATTCCCCAAATTGTTGATTCTCTCTATGTAAAGTGCAATATTTTATACACCTCTAGGAAGAGAATCTTTAGATGTATAGGCTACATGTGTAGAATGATTCATTGGGGAGACCTGACATGTTAATCTCCTAGAAACACCCAAGTGAGGAGATTTAACATGCTGGTCTCCCAAAGAATCAAAGGAGGGGATTGTGCACAAAGAAATTTCCCCTCCCTTCTTTTCACTATGTGTACTTGGTGTCAGTTTCTGGGCGTGAGCCCCCAAAAGGACTGTGTTGGGGAAATCATT
The DNA here is from genome assembly GCF_016433145.1 of Gracilinanus agilis. Lineage (NCBI taxonomy): Eukaryota > Metazoa > Chordata > Mammalia > Didelphimorphia > Didelphidae > Gracilinanus > Gracilinanus agilis. The sequence goes on along the minus strand of NC_058130.1, from coordinate 798,524,592 downwards.
GGATAAACTTTGTCATGAGGGTAGAACAACAGCCAGAAAAATGGAGCAATAGAGTCAAGACTATCTCGAGATCAGAAGGGCAGGATGACCTTCCCTGGACTGCCCTGCTAGGCAGCAGAGACATAATGGAAAGACATGGTAGGTTCCTGAGATGTGATGTAGGAGAGTTAGTAGGTAGAGAGGATTCTGTAAAAAGGTTCAAGACAAGGAAGGAGCTCTCTATCTCTAGTGACCAGATAAGAAGGTGACTGTGGGAACCCATGTTGGGAGCATCCACATGGAGACTGAGATTAGGCTTAAATCTCTTATATTTTTATCTACTTCTCACCCTTTAACTATCTAAGTGATTCTAAAAACTTTATAAAATTCTAAGGACCAGTCTCTTAAATTTAATTCTTATAGGGCAAGTAGGTGGCTCAGTGGATAGAGTGTCAGGGGGCCTCAGACACTAACTAGCTGTTGGGATTGAAATTCTCTAGAGACTGTATAATAAGTTATAATTATTTATTAGGAAAACAGAAAAATCACATGATCACTCCTACTTAATCCATTTGCCTTACCAAGCTCCATTTCAAGAGTCTCCAGCCCCCCAAAAAGTTTTCCTGCTCTATTCCCTTTCTTGTAGGACGAATTATATCACTCCTGTGGCTCTCTGGTTGGAAAGACTTGACCTCAGTCAGTCCAGGACAGATCCAAGTCTACTGGAGTCCAAGAGTCAGTGGCATTTAGGACCAGCCTCTTCCCAGGACCAGGGAGCCAAGATACCTCTGGCATTATCCCATAGTACAAAGGCCCAGCCTGCACAACTATAGGGTTGATAGCATAATAAAAAATGATTTTCAAATACAATAATGGGGTACAATTTATACTGAATTCACATAATGTGTGACCCTGGGTTAGTCACTTAACCCCCATTGCCTAGCCCTTATGGCTATTGGAATCAATACTTAGTGTCCATTCTAAGACAGAAGGTTAGGGATCTTTAAAAATTCATCAACTCACTCTCTGGGGATAGATAGCATTTTTCATAATGAGTCCTTTGGAATTGTCTTGGATGACTGTATAGTATCTGCATATATCTGTATATATTCAATGTATAGATCACTAATAGCTAGGTTTTTCACAGTCGATCATCATTACTATATTGCTGTTACTCTGTATGATGTTCTCCTGGTTCCATTCACTTCCTTTTGCATCAGTTCCCACAGGTCTGGTCAGGTTTTCCAAAGCTGTCCATTCCTTATGGCACAATCATAATCCATAACAATTATATTTCACAGCTTCTTCAGCCATTCCTCATTTAATGGCCGTCCCCTCAAAATTCAATTCTTTGCCACTACACAGAGTTGCTATAAAAATGTTTGTACATGTAGGTCCTTGTCCCTTTGATCTCTTTGAAGTACAGCCCTAGCAATGGTAAGCCTGGGGCAAAGAGTATGCACAGTTTATTGTCCTTTGGCATAGTTCTAAATTGTTCTCCAGAATGGTTAGGCCAATTCACAACTCCGCCAATAGTTCATTAGTGTGCCTATTTCTCCTCATCCCTTCCAGCATTTGTCCATTCTGAGAAGTGTTAGCTGGTAACTCGGTTGTTTTAATTTGCACTTCTCTAATCAAGAGTGATTTAGGGCATTTTTATGTGACTACAGATAACTTGATTTCTTCTTATGAAAACTGCCTGTCCATAACTCTTGACAATTTATCAGTTGGAGGATGGTTCTCATTTTTATAAATCTGACCCAGTTCTTCATATTTTTGAGGAAAGGTATTTATCGGAGAAAGTTGCTTTAAAATTTTTTGATATTACTTCATTGTCTGTGGTACCTTTTAGCAAAATGTAGTTTCCCTAATTATCCCTTTTGACTAGTTCTAATTGATTTTTGCTTTGTCTACGATCATGATTGCTACTCTTGCCTTTTTTATTTTAGCCGGAGAATGAGTTTCTGCTCCATCTCCTTATCTTAAGTTTGTCGTGTGTCTTTCTATTTAAAGGGTATCTTTTTTAAACAACATATCGTTAGATTCTGGTTTCTAGTCCATTCTGCTGTCCTCTTCTGTTTTGTGAGTAGGTTCATTCCTTTCACATTCATAATTAGGATTATTGTGTTTCCCTCCATCTCATTTCCTTCTGTTAATTCTCTTTTTATCCTGGCCCTCTTCCAAAGTCTGTTTTGACTCTCTTAATCTGTCTTATCATTTATTACCTGATTGTGTATATGTATTCTTCCCTCTCTGAACCAATTTCAATGAGTTACATTCAAACATTGTCTATCACTATCCCCATTTCTTCTCCTCTGTAAACGTTCTTCCTCGCATGCCTCCTTTATGTGAGATAACTCCATTCTACCTCTCCTCCCTTCTCCCAGTATAACCTCTTTCTTGCCCCTTCATTTTCTTTAGATTATCTCAATATTATCAACTCACACCCAAGCCCCCTTTCTTTGCAGACTGCTTCTAACTGCCCTAGTAATGATGAAGGTCTTAGGAATGATATGTATCATCTTTCCATATAGGAAAGTAAACAGTTTAATTTTATTGAGTCCCTAATTATTTCTCTTTCCTGCCCACCTTTCTATATTTCTCTTGCATCTGTGAAGTGTTTTATTCACCTCTGATCTTTTTTATCAGGAATGCTTGAAAGGTCTCTGTTCCATTAAATATCCATGCTTTCCCCCGAAGGATTATACTCAGTTTTTCTGGCTAGGTTATTCTTGGTTGTAATATTAGCTCCTTTGTCTTCCAGAATATTATATTCTAAGTCTTCCACTCCTTTAACATGGTAGCTGCTAAATCTATAATCCTGACTGTGGCTCCATAATATTTTAATGGTTTCTTTCTGACTGCTTGCAATATTTTGTCCTTGACATAGGAGCTTCAGAACTTGGCTGTAATATTACTGGGAATATTCAGTTTAGGATATTCTTCAAAAGATTCTTTCGGGGCAGTTGGGTAGCTCAGTGGATTGAGAGCCAGGCCTAGAGATGGGAGGTCCTAGGTTCAAATCTGACCTTAGACACTTCCCAGCTGGATGACCCTGGGCAAGTCACTTAATCCCCATTGCCTACCCTTACCACTCTTCTGCCTTGGAGCCAATACACAGTATTAACTCCAAGATGGAAGGTGAGGGTTTTAAAAAAAAAAAAGATTCTTTCCATTTCTATTTTACCCTATTGGTTCTATGGTCAAGGCAGTTTTCCTTTATAATATCTTAAAATGTGATGTCTAGTCCTTTTTTATCAGGGCTTTCAGATAGTCCAATAATCCTTAAACTATCTCTCCTCAATCTATTTTCCACTTCAGTTTTTCTAATGAGATTTTCTTCTACTTTTTTCTTCTTTCAACTTTGTTTTATTGTTCTTGGTGTCTCATATGCTCCTTACCTTCCAGTTTCACAGTCCTCATTTGGGGGGAGTTGTTTTCTTCACTGAGCTTCTATGCCATTTTTTTCTCATTTGGCCAGTTCTGCTTTTTAAGATCTTTTCCTCAGTAAATTTATTCCTCTTTTGCCATCATGAGAGTTGTGGATTTTTTAGTGTTATTTTCTTCTGTACTTTCTCTGTGCCTCTTTTATCAAGCTATTAATTCTCTGTTCATAACTTTCTTATATCACTTTCATTTCTGTTCTCAATTTTTTTCTCTAACACTTTTATCTCTAACTCTTCTGGAATTCTTGTTGGGTTTGGGCCCAATTAGCATTTTTCTTTGAGGTTTTGGTTCTAGCTGTTTTTGTGTTGTTGTCTTCTGGGTTTGTCTTGGTATTCCCTATAACCACAGTAGATTTTTATGATCAGGTTCTTTTTTTGTTTTTGTTTTTTGCTTATTTTTTCTTGACTATAATCTTTATGTTAAAGTTGGGCACTGTCTCAAGCTTCAGGATTTTTCCTGATGCTGTTTCCAGAGCTAATTCTTGGAGTCACTAAGTTGTCAGTGCTTCTAGGAGAGTGTGGATTGAGGATAGGTATGGTCACTGGTTTTCTAGTCTACACTCAGGTCTTTACCTAAGAAGGACTCTTGTGCAACTGCAGGTACAAGTGCTATTGCTCTTCTTGGAACTGGTCCCCTGCTCTTCTGCAGCCACAAGCACTAGCAGAACTCCCTGTCTTGGAACTGTGACCAGGGTCCCTGCTCCCTTGTGATTAACCCCAAATGCTCCTCTGCACACTGGAACTGTGACCTAAAATTGCATATGGGCAAGAGTTGCCAATCAGCACCAGCTGCACCCAGTACAGGGTCCCTTGTATCCTCTTCTGACCAGTTGTCTGATCCCCTTGCCATCATGGTGAAAATTTATTAGCCGAGACACCACAAAATAAAACAAAGCTTCCAAGCCAAAAATAAATAGGGTTATTGAGAGAGAGATCCAATCTCCCTCTCTCAATAAAGCTGGACTCTGGTCAGGACCAAAGACCTGAACCTTGTGAGTGGCCTCCTTTTATACCTCAAAACTGATGCTTCAAGTGTCACATCAGAACAGCATATAATGTAGCATCAGACAATAGTGAAGGAGAATCATGCTAAATAAGCTGAAATGGGAGTGTAATGCAGAACATCACTGTGGATGGTAGCTGATATCTATTGTTAAGACTATTGTAAGAATATAAATGTAGGTTTAACTATCACTTAACTATGCTAGAGTCACAGCTTGACTAACATTTAAGACTATGCTAGTACTAAAATAATCATATGGGCGGGGTAGAGGATTTCACATTCACCCCATCTCTGCTCCAAGAGTTCTCAAAACTACTGCTTCTGCTGTCACAGCTGCCTCCAACACTATCCACCACCAGTGGTGCCTCCACATGTCTTCCAGGCTGGCCCCCATCAGTGTCACAGACCTCTCCTGCCAACTTTATAAATTGTCTTGTGGTGGTATTGGCACCGCCACTCCAGAATTTGGTTTGAGGCATTATTTTAGTTGTTTGGAAGAAAATATTGGGACACTTTGGCCGAGTTCCTCTCTTTAGTCTGCCATCTTGGCTCTGCCTCTACATATTCTATTTCAAGAATGTCCACAAATGTTAGAATCAGAATGTAAAGAGGAAATAGAAAGAATCCACCATCTCCTGAAAGAAACCTCAAAATGAAAACTCCCAAGAATGCTGCAGCCCAAATCCAGAACTTCCAATTTAAAAATATATTACAAGCAGACAGAAAGATTTCAGGTACCCATGAGCCAACTGAGATCACACAAGCTGATATCCGCTACTTCTTTAAATGAGCAGAGAAGGGAAAATATGATATTCCAGAAGACAAAAGATAAAGGTAGGAAGCCAAGAATACCTTATATAGCAAAACAGTATATCCTGCTGGAGGAAAAAATAGACCTTTAGTGAAAAGGTGGACTTCCTGGCATTACTGATGAAAAGACCAGAGCTGAGAAGAAACTTTGTAGTTCAAACACAGGAGGAAAAAGAAACATAAAAAGAGAAACCTGATTGAAGATTAATAAAGGCCTAAGCAAGGATAAACAGCTTACATTCAAATATAGGGCCCATTTGATCTCTAGTAGCATCAGAAGTCACAGAGGAAGTCCAATTAGACAGAGTCCATTATGCTTTGACCATCTTAAAAATAGAGAGGGGAAGAGAAATCTCCTGGAGGAATAATGGGAGAGGAAGGTTAGGGGAAATTTCTCACAAAAGCAGGGTATACAAGTAGATATCTATACAAATGAGGAGAGGGTAGAGGAGTAACTAACATTTGAGCCTCATTCTCATCCAAAGTGATCAAAAGAAGGAATATATACATACAACACACACTGTTGAATACAGAAACATACTTCACTTAATAGGAAAACATGAGGGGGCAGCTACATGTGACCCAGTGCTTAGAAAGCTAGACCTAGAGGTAGAAGGTCTGGAGTTCAAATCTAACTCAGATATTTCCTACCTATGTGATCCTAGGCAAGTCACTTAACTCCCATTGCTTAGCCTTTATTGCTCTTCTGCCTTAGAACCAATACATAATATTGATTCCAAGATGGAAAGTCAAGGTTTTTAGAAAATGAAAACAGAAGAAAAAGGGGAGAAGAGAAATTAGAGAGTAAATTAAGGGAGGGATTGCAGATGAGGAAATCTGAAGCAGACAGAGGTCAAGAGATTTGCCCAGGGTCATAGAGTAAGTGTCTGAGACTGGATTTGAAGTAAAGCCTTTCTGCCCCTTGGTCCTGTACTCTACCTATTGTGCCATCTAGATGCCTCATGCGAACATCTTACTAATACAATTAAATCTGCTAAGTGATAAACATCATTTGTCTCATCTAATTGCAAACTTCTACAATAGTCACTTTTTAAACTTCTACAATGGTTGGAATTAACTGAAGTCAAGAAAGTCAATAGGTGAGGATAGGAGGGATGATGTTCCAAGTATGGAGGACAGCCAGAGAGAAATGCCCAGACTGAAGATGGAGTGCCCTGTTCATAGAACAGCCAGGAGGTCAATGGCCCTGAATGGAAAAGTTTGTGGGCAAGGAGGGAAGTAAGGAGAGATGAGAGGGGCCAGGACATTTTCAAAGGATATCAAATTCAAAGATATAGCAAGAACATAGTACAATCTTGTTCCCTAGTCAACCTCAGACCTGTGGGATGGGAAGTGGAGCACAAATTCATTCAGCAGGGTTCCTACAAAACATCAGACCCACCAAGTTCATGTCCATATGCAAGTGTTAGAAGAATCTTTGTCTCAGCTTCCACTGGGTTGTGAGCTCCTGCCCAACCACTCATGCACTTCTCAACTGGGTATCTTAAATACTCCGTCTTCACCCCAGATCCAGAGTGCATTGATGGGAGAGTCTGACCCACAGAGACATGTGGGTTGGCACTATTATTATTCCTGCACTTGCTTTAATATGTGAACACTTCCGATGTTATTTCCTTTGCCTTGTCACTTAGGAAATGGTTGTTCATATCTAGATGTGTCATCACTGTGAGTTTTTTTTTGTTGGTTTTTTTTTTGCAAATGGAAGCACACTGTTGAGGGCTAGGGACATTGAGTGCCAAGTGTGGGGGAGGCATTCATTACACCTAGGACCTTCCGCATGGCAGAAATCTTTCCCTGGGTAACCAGACCTGCCAAGGTCAGGGCAAGTTGATATGAGGGAACCAACCAGAGGACACATGACCCCACATCCAGTTCAAAGGATGTGATACGCCATATGTGTGGATGGGGTGGCAAGCTCCTTCACAGATTACACTCGGCCATTGTGTTGATTTATTTTGCTCGTTTCAACTTCTTTGCTGAAAGGAAGAGCTCTCTGTTGGGGTGGAAAGACTCAGAAGCCAGTAATTTTTTTCCCCCAGGAGAATCAATTCAGTCTTGGGGAACAAAAAGCAGCACGATGTGGAAGGAATTAGAATATCCCAGCTGGATCTGTGACAACCATCTTGCTCAGCTCCAAAGACAATGGGCTTTTTAATGGGGTGAGGTTCCCTCCCTGAGTTTCCCTCAGCCTAGTTAATGTCCAAGTTAGGGAGAGTCAGAATGGCACAGCATCACAGAACTTTTGTCATGCGACCTATTTCTGAGCCCTGAAGCAGCAGCACTGTCTTTCATCTCCAGCTCAGGCACACCCTCAAGGTGATCCGTATAGTCAGGGCAGGGGTCTCACCTACATCTCTCCATTCTGGCCCAGAGAAGGGGACCATCCTGGCAGAGGCCCTTTGCCTCAAACGCAGAAACACACTGGACTCCGCTTGGATTTGAAATGCTCTCTTGTGTCATCCAACTCAGTAGTGAAGAGGCCACAGAAATCCCAACTTTGGTGGTCCCCGAGCCTGGGCAGTGTGCCTACCTCCATGACTGTCCAGTCTCATCCTCACTCTTATAATATCTGCACATCTCAGGCAGCTGCCAAGGGACCTCAGTATCCCAGGCGGTGACTGCGCCCCTTTTTGATCCTCGTTCAGTGGTGAGGGAAGCAGGGACTTGTGCTGGGGCACTTGAGCATCCGCCTTCAGAATGGGTGTGTCTGGGGAATAGAGGAATCTGAGGCAGTGACAGGACTTGGAGTCAGAAGGTTTGAACCCCAGCTCTGCTCTGTAGAACTCTTGCAAGTTGCTCAACATCCTTAGTCTTTGGTATCCTCTAGAGTAAGGAGGCTTGACCAGACAATTGCTAAAGTCCATTCCACCTCTAAGTCCTATGGCTCTGGGACATCAATTGCAGAGAAGCATAGAAGATATTTCATAGGTTTTCCCCTCAGGACTTTGGTATGCTGAGGCAATGAAATGGGATGTGAAAATGGGTGTTGGGTGTTAGGAGTGAAGGAATCTCAGCACTCAGCCCTCTCTGCTGGGCTCTCAATGGCTTCGACCTGGCATCACTGGCCTTATAAGGTACAGTAACAAGATTAGGGGTTCTCAACTAGAGGGTCTGAGCACTTAAAAAAATACTTTGATAAACGCATTGTAAGGATTTATTTTGTGGATCATAGCTATGTATTTTTTATTCATTTAAAAGCACTGTTCTGAGAAGCAGTCTATAGTCTTCACCAGGGGCAAAGGGGTCCATGCATTCCATGAAAAAGGTCAGTCCTGGGCTAAGTCCACGAAGCTTTTCTCAGGTATGAATACAGAGTCACATAAACAGGATTTTCACTTGTACTGGTGTTTAGGGTGGGCCTAAATCAGTGTCCCCCAGTAGTTTAGGTTCGATACTGAAACAAAATGAGAAACTCAGACATAATTCATTAAACAGTTAACAAAGACATTTACTTACCACAGCAAAAGGATATTCAACAAAGATGGACACTGTCAACACCTCAGGTTGATTCAGCTGAGGGAAAGCTCCTTTGCTTATCATGAGCTAAGCCTTCAAGAGATATTCCCCCAAATCACTAATAATTTGGAGAAATTCACCTTGAAACAATTCTGAGGTACAACCTCACACCTATCATCAGACTGATTAACATGACAGAAAAGGAAAATGATAAATGCTGGAAGGGAAGAGGAAAAATAGGGAGACTGATGAACTACTGATGGAATTGTGAATGGGTCCAGAACAATTTGGAACTATGACCAAGAGGTATCAAACTGTTTTTGCCCTTTGAGCCAGAAATACCATTGTTAGGTCTGTATCCCAGAGGTCAAAAGAAGTGGGAAAAGATCTGTATGTACATACTTATGGAAGCTCTTTCGGTGGTGACAAAGAATTGCAAATTGAGGGGATGCCCACCAGTTGGGGATGTCTAAACAAGTTGTGGTATGTAACTGTGATGGAATACTGTTATGCTGTAAAAAATGAAGTTTCAGAAAACCTAAGACGACTTATGTGAACTGATGCAGAGTGAACAGAACCAGAACATGGTACACAGTAACAATATCGTACGTAATGATGATCAACTGTGAAAGATGGCTACTCTGATCAATACCATCAACAATCCATGACAATTCCAAAGGACTCATGAAGAAAAATGCTATCCACCTCAAGAGAATGGATAAACTGAGTGCCAACTGAAGCAGATTTCTTAAACTTTACTTTTCTTGCTTTTTTTTTTCAATATGCCTGATGTGGAAATGTTTTGCATGATTTCACATGTATAATGGGTATCACACTGCTTACCTTCTCAATGAATGGGGGAGAAACTGGAAGGAGGGAAATAACTTGAAACTCAAAATTTTTTAAAAGAATGTTAAAAAAAGAAATACACCCCACCCCCAAGGTCCTCATGGCTTTGTACTCAGATAATGAGGAAGTGACATCAGTAGTCAAAAGTCCTTCCTTTCCTGAGTCAACTAAGACATGAGAAATGTAATAATAACTTTTAAGGGGAAATAAGCGTAACGTGTACAGGGGAGGTATAAGATATTGTGCCTACCACCACAGGTCTTTTCATATTACACTCAAGAGGTTTCTCTATGGAATTCTTGAGTAACTGGTAAGTTGTATGCTCAGAAAATGGACTTTCCTGTACAGATTACATTATGAGACTTCATTCCAGTATGAATACGCTGATGTTGAGTTAGGTGTGTGCTCTGGCGGAAGACCTTCCCACATCGATTACATCCATAAGGCTTCTCTCCAGTATGAATCCTCTGATGCCGAGTAAGTTCTGTGCTCAGTCGGAAGGCCTTCCCACACTCATTACATCCATAAGGCTTCTCTCCAGTATGGATTCTCTGATGTCGAGTAAGTTCTGTACTTAGTCGGAAGGCCTTCCCACATTCATTACAGTCATAAGGTTTCTCTCCAGTGTGAATCCTATGATGGACAGTAAGATGGCCCCTCTGCCTGAAGGCTTTCCCACATTCAGTACATGTGTGAGGTTTCTCTCCAGTATGAATACGCAGATGTTGAGTAAGCTGTGTTCTCACTCGGAAGACCTTCCCACATTCCTTACATCCATAAGGTTTCTCTCCAGTATGAATTCTCTGATGTTGAGTAAACTGGTCTTTCTGGTAGAAGGCCTTCCCACACTCATTACATTCATGAGGTTTCTCTCCAGTATGAATTCTCTGGTGTCTGGTGAGTTGTCCTCTACGGCGAAAGGTTTTCCCACATTCGTTACATCCATAGGGTTTCTCTCCAGAACGAATCCTCTGATGTCTTGTAAGTGATCCTCTCAGGCAGAAGGCTTTCTCACACTCATGACATTCATAAGGTTTATGTTGAGTAAGCTGGGTACTCCAGAGGAAGACATTCCCACAAACATGGCATACTAAAGGTTTCTTATCAGTATAACTCCTTTGATGGGCTGAAACAGAAAAGCTGTGATTGAGAGGCATCATACATTCACCATATTCATAAGGTTGCACTCCAGTGTGAATGCTCTGATGTTCCGTAAATTGAATACTCTGAGGAGAAATTTCCCCAAATTCATTACAATTAATGGTTTTCTCTTCAATATCATTTGTTTCGAAGGAAGGAAGGAATTGACTGAGGTTGGCAGTTCTGTCACAATCATTATAGTCATTAGGTTGCTTTGCAGCAAATAGCTTGTGATATTCAATAAAATCTGGTTTAGAAATGAAGGATTCCCCACATTCATTATACTTGGAAATTATCTCTTCTGGGCAGATTCTTTTACACTGACTCGGATCTGAAGACACAATGAAATTCGTTCCATGTGCATCACATCTGTAAAGATTCTCTTCTATAGATATTCTTGGTTTTGAAAAAAGCATCAGTTCTAGCCTGATGCTTTGGCCACAATCATAACCTCTCACACTATTAAGAGTCTTCATATGGGAATATTTCTCTTCACTCTTCTGTTTGAATCTATTCTGGGATGAATGCTCCATCGAAATAACCAGCTCTGGAGGTAACTCCTTGGTTTCAGGCCCAGACTCCCCATCTGAAAAGATAAAGAAAATGGAAATATCACTTATCGCCATCTGCTAAACAGTCCTCTTTTGTGTCTTTCTGAGACAAGAAGAAACTTGGTGCTGGGCCTAGAATAATGAAGGTTTGAGTTCAAATCCAGCCTCAAACATTTAGTAATTGGATGATCTCAGACAAGTCACTTAACTGCTGCTTTCCTTAGTTTCATGTAAAATAGGGGTCATAATAGTGCTTATCTGGATTGTAGTGCCAATCAAATGAGATGTTTGATATTTAGCACAGCATCTGGCACATAACGGACATTTAATAAATGCTCATTCCAATCCAAACAACAATTTTGCCACTATTTAAAGGACGGGATTAATGATACCTAGTTGGTATAATCACTCATGGATTTTAGATGCTTCCACATTGATCCTCAAATTAGTCTTGGGAGGTAAAGAAGAGAGTTGTTATTAAAGTTTCTACTCCTACTCTTTAGCTCAGAATAACTTACTGATTTGCCCACAGTCACACAACTAATTAGTAGCAGAGGCAGAACAAATACAGGACAGTGTCCTGACCTCCATCCCTCTGGCCACATCTTAATGCTGCCCTCCCATAGAGTCAGCTCACAGGAAAATATGCCAACAGAGGCCGGGTGACCATCATGTGGGAACCTGGAGAAGAGGCCTACATTAAGGAGGTGGGGGCTCATTGGCTTCCCCCTCAGATTCCTTACAAATCTCAGATTCTAAGTCTTCTTTCTGCTTAGAAAATGAAAGGAAGTACAATTAGAGGCTCATTCAGCCTGTTTCTTTCCCATGTGGATGGGGGCTCAGCACATATATATGCATATTTTTTAAACCCTTACTCTCTGTCCTACTAACAAATTGAAGACAGAAGGGTGAGGGTTAGGCAAATGGGGTTAAGTGATTTACCCAGGGTCACACAGCTAGAAGTGTTGGCATATGATATATTAATGCACAACCAGTCTGTCAATCTGTGTCGAGACAGGTTAGAGCCTAACTGAGACCTGATGGATACAGAGCAAAGATGAAGACTGTGGTGATGAACAAACCAGGCCTTCCTGTAGTAGGGGTAGGCTTTTCTGCTCATGGGCTCCTTCATCAACCTTGTATTTAACAACCTTAGGTGTGTTTTGTGCATATCCTAGGTCTATTCACTATGTACCTACTTAGCTATGGGTATGTTTCCTCCAAAAGTACAGAAGTTCCTGAAGAGTAGAGATTGTTTCACTGTTTGTCCTTATGTCCCCAGCACCCAGAACTTTGCCTGACCCATCATAGATGCTCAATTAAAAAGGGAAGCAATAGATGGACTCAGTCCTACTCTAACATTTTTTGAAAAGTTCACATTTATTTCAACATGACTCATATATTAGTGAACATTCTGAGTTTAACTCAAATTTCCTATTTGCTTAATGCAAGATTTTGTCCACAAGAAAGTGAGAAAGCAGAAAACCATTTCACAGCAACTCACAACTTGCAAGACTTCCACAAGCAAATTTCACGTCTTTTTCAAGGTAGGGAGTCATTCAATCTTCTGGTTCAATAGAAGGTGTAGGTGGAGGAGAGCTGGTCTTCACCCACAAACTCCACTCCCTCCCACTTGCTGCCAAGGCCAAGGACCATCCCTCTTACACTGAAGTCCAAGCCCACTGAAGCCATCCTCTCAGGAACAGCGTGGGTGAGCAGGAGCCAGCATGTGGGCTTGCGAACTCAGACAATAGCAGTATTGACTGTAATATTTATACATTTTTAACTTGTATGCTGCCATCAGAAGTTCCTATCTTTTTGTCAGTTTTGAGTGCTGTGCCCCAACTCCCTTTTTTCCATTAGTCTGTATGTTTCTTACTGGGTGATTTTGCATCACACAGTAACTTTCAGAAACACATAGGTTGAGGTGGAGCCAAACAATGTCCTTCCCCGCCTCCATGTTGCCAGTGAATTCAACAGAAATATTCAGCTTAGATGGTGGGCTGCTACCAGATTTAACTGAATTTAATTCAAAAAATTGAAGTTTTTCCCCACCAGCTTCTTGTTATTCTCTTTACACTGGTCTTCTTGGCTTGAATGTCATGTGATTTAAATTCTCTTCTGCTTTTTAAGAACAAATTGTGGTATCTGCTGGTTATGGACTACTAACTATTGTGCTAAAAGGAATAACAAACTGGAGGAATTCCATGTGAACTGGAAAGACCTCCAGGAAGTGATGCAGAGTGAAAGGAGCAGAGCAAGGGGAACATTGTACACAGAGACTGATATACTGTGGTAAAATCAAATGTAATGAACTTCTCTACTAGCAGCAATGCAATGATACAGGATAATTCTGACGGTCTTATGAGAAAGAATGTATCCATATGCAGAGGAAGAACTATGGGAACAGTAACACAGAAGAAAAACAGCTGCTTGATCTCATGGGTCAATGGGGATGTGATTGGGGATGTCTAAAGACTACCCCAGTACAACTATCAATAATATGAAAATAGATTTTGACCAAGGACACATGTAAAACCCAGTGGAAATGCCCATCGGCTGGGGGCGGGGGTGGAGGGGAGAGAAAGAACATGAATCATGTAACCATGGAAAATTTTTCTAAACAAATACAGAATAAGATGACCTCAATTCCCAATTTGGTTGTGAATTCCTTCCCTGGCCTTAGGTGTGAAAGGGGCCTCATTCTATCTAATGCTTTTTTCCCCCTGAAAATATAATTTGGGCAACAGACTCATTTGAATTTGAATCCGTCTTCTCAGTCAAGATCCAGGCCATTTTCTCCAGGGTTCTTGTCAAAGCGGGAAGTTTCTCCAGATGTTTATGTTCCAGGAGTTGGACTGTTTTTGCAGTAGGGCAAATGGCTAAAGTGAGTGAGATGAGAGAACACCTTGCTGCTGCTGCTACTGCTAAGAAGACCCAAATGAAGTACAACTATGAGACTTGACAGATCTGCCTGGAGTGCCAGAGATGTATGAGATGTTACAGAGATGGCCAAAGAGGCAGCTGCAGTGGGGAAGGGGATTTTCAAGAAATGGAAGAGAAGGCAGCCTGAAACTTCTAGGCCAAGGAACCTGATTCTCATTTCTGGCAAAAGTTCAGCATGCATTCTGAAGGGGCAGCAAGAACTCAAACAGACTACCAGATAGTGGGAATCACATAGAGCCCCATACTTCATTTTGCTGAACCACCAGCATCTAGGAGAACTACATCTACCAGCAGGACTTACTTACCAAAATAAAAGATCAGATTAACTGGAGACTGTTGGCACATATGATGACAGGACCTGAGGTGATCTAAACACTGATGGGCCCTGACCAATCAAATCAACCACAGGACACCTCCCAGAAGTTATAGCACTAAACTAATAAGAATTCAAGGGAAATCATAGAAAGTCTTCCTATTCTTTAACAAAAAAAACCACCATATCCTCACTCAGGCATTTTCACTGACTGCCCTTCAAACCTAAAATATTCTGCCTCCTGGCTTCCTTAACTTTCTTGAAGTCCCAGCTAAAACTCGCCTTCCTGTTCTCCATAATTCTGGTGCCTTCTGATTGTCTCCAGTTTATCTCCTCTATAGCTTGTTTGTCTACATGTTATTTCCATCCAACAGTGAGCTCCTTGAGATTTTTGTCTTTCTTTGTAGCTCCAGTGCCTGAAACATAGCAACTGCTTAACAAATGTTTACTAAATGACACCTATTTGACATGAAGAATCAACAAAGGTGACTGAGAGGTGGTCAGCCAGGGAGCAACATCAGGAAAGAGCAGTGTCATTAAAACCAAGTGAGGGGAGCAACTGGGTAGCTCAGTGGATTGAGAGCCAGGCCTAGAGACAGGAGATCCTGGGTTCAAATCTGGCCTCAGACACTTTCCAACTGTGTGACCCTGGACAAGTCATTTAACACTCATTGCCTAGCCCTTACCACTCTTCTGCCTTGGAGCCAATACACAGTATTGATTGGCAAGAAGGAAGGTAAGAGTTTAAAAAAAAAAAGAAACAGGGGGGAAACAGTGACTGACAGTGTCAAAGGCTACAGAGAAGTCAAGAAGGAGGATTGAGAAACGACCATCAGATTCAACATCAAGTACATCATAGGCCAAATAAGGTCACCAAACAGAAGTTGGAACCTCTGAGAATCCAAGAACCAGGAAGAAATGAGGGTGGCTTTGCTAAGAAGTACCCAACTTGGGCTTTCCCTCAAGTTATCACCTGTACATTTTCTCTGGCTGGTTGTAATGGTTTCATGGAATCTTCTCTTGACTTCTTGAAATAAAGAATTCAGGTTTTTTTTGTTTCATAATGTTCTTCTGGAAACCTCATGATTCTTCAGATTTTCCTCAGCTTTCCATTATCATCAAAGACCCAGAAAAAAAGGGCTCTTACCACCTCGCCACTCAGAATCAGCCAAAGACCTCAAACTCACTGATGAAATCTAGCCAGTACCCACCACTGCTGATAGCAGAATCAAATTCATTCTTCCAGAACCATAAGCCTACATCTGTGAAGGAATGACAGACATTCCTTGAATGACGGTTACTGAATCCACAAGTTGGCTTCTGCTATGTTATCACATCATTCTCTCATTTTTATTGTGATTGTAACATCAACATGCATGGACATTTCAATAGACAAGAAAGATTGTATTTGAGAATGCAGATCTCCAGTATAAATAGCTTAGTTTTTAGTTTTTGGTTTTTTTTAACTCTTACCTTCTGTCTTAGAATCGATACTGGTATTGGTTCCAAGGCAGAAGAGTGGTAAGGGCTAGGCAGTGGTAGGTTAAGTGACTTGCCCTGGGTCAAAGTGTCTGAGGTCACATTTGAACCGAGGATCTCCTATCTCCAAGCCTAGTACTCCATCCATTGAGCCACCCAGCTGCCCCTGAAATAGCTTGTTTTTAAAGTATAGGTTAACTGAAACATACAAGGCCACAGACCTTACAAAAAGTAAAGGTCTAACCTCATAACAGTTAGAGCAAAGCAAAACATGTTCACACATTGACTCTACCCAACAACATACAACAGATATCTTATTCAACACATCCCCTCTCTGCCAGTCTTCAGTCTTCTAAAGTCAATTGGTCATTTCACTGACCAGTTTTTAGGTTTTTCAAAGGCTCTTTCCTGTAATATTTTCTCTCAGGCTCCTTGAGATGGGGTCTGACCTGGGTGAAGTAACTTGGGAATATCTCATAATTCTTGGAAGCTAAGCCTCTAAGCAAAATACTGACTAAAAGGTACTCTTCCGCCCATATGTCTCCCATGAACACATCAAAATTAAGATTCCTTGAAAGATGGGAAATAACCGCATCTGATGACCCCAAGAAGTTGTCTGGTGAGACACACAAGAGACACAAATTCCACCCCCATATATTTATTTTCTTTACAAGTGTTATGAAGGAGCTCCAGCACTGGGTCCAAGGTGAAGGATTCCTTGGAGGGGAGGATGAACTCCTCCAGGGCCATATACAAAAAGATGGAATGGAAGCCATTGTGCTAGCTGCATCTAGCCTCCTCCCTCAAGCCTGCAGGGATACTTAGATTAGATTTGGAATCACTCCAAAGGGTGGTGTAACCATTTACAGGCAAGAACCATGGAGATAAAGAACACCTTTTGTCAAATGATAAGTTAGGAGGGCTTATAGAGCTTTGCCATTGGTATGTTCACACACACTTGTGTGGCTATATGTGTGTGTGTGTGTGTGTGTGTGTGTGTGTGTGTGGTTCCATGTACACACAAAGGCCCCTCCACACACCCCTTAGAAAGACACTGCATGTAGGCAAATAGATGAATCACTGAGCCCAGAAGTGAACATGACCTAGCACACGAGGTTTTCTCCTCTTCCTAATCAAATATATAACATTAATAACAGTACGTTTAAAGTATTAAAAAAAAGTGAAAACCAAGTTAGTGCAAATTGGAGGAATGGTTAAATTGTGGCACCAAATGTAACAGAAGATTATTCCATGCCATGAGAAATGATGAATGTGAGGAATTCAAATGTGAGTAGACATTGCTGCCGAATATTCAAAACTGGAATAATTGAAACTAACACAATAATCTCCACATTCTAGGCCTGCCTTCTGGAGCAGGAGGTCTTAACCTGGGGCCAGTGAACTTCATTTTTTTTTCACATTTCAAAATAGTTTCCTTTGTATCCTGTGGAGGTTAATTTATCCATTCAGCACCATGATTCTCAGAAGCTCTTAAGCTTTTCTAGTTTTTAAGTCCTTAAGCCAACAGTGACTCATGACACAAGAAAAGGTAAAGAACTTCCAGGCAAGAGGAACAACTCTAAAACATTTGCTATTCATAAAAATTTTATCAAGAATAAATTGCTGGGGGCAGCTGGGTGGTTCAGTGGATTGAGAGCCAGGCCCAAAGACGGGAAGACCTAGGTTCCAATCTGGCCTCAGACACTTCCTAGCTGTGTGTCCCTGGGCAAGTCACTTCACCACCATAGCCTAGCTCTTACCACTCTTCTGCCTTAGAACCAATATATAGTATTGGTTCTAAGACAGAAGGTAAGGGGTTTTTGTTGTTTATCTGTTTGTTTGTTTTTAAGAATAAATTGCTTCATGTTGAATGAAAGATATATTCAAGCAGAAATTCTACTCAAAGTCACTCGTTAATACTGTGAAGTCAAAGAAACTCTGTATTCCAGCAAAATTCTTTTGATCTTTGTCTAGGTTTTTGTCCATTATAGGCATTTATGCTATTGGGTGAGCTGCCCATTCAGGCAATCCTCCTCACAGTAGCTTTCTTCAGCTATCAATTACTGGTAGCTATTTTTTTTTCCTAATTGTGGGTCATCCTTTATTACTTCCATAAGTTTTCTCTAGAGCATGAATTCAAGGGTAAGCTAAACAGTCTCTACAGGTCTTCCCAAAGTCATCACATTCATAAAGTTTCTTCTGGTATGAATTATCTGATGTTGAGTAAATTCTGTGCTCAGATGGAACCCTTTCTACAGATTCTTCACAAGGTTTCTCTCTAGTAGGAGATGCTGAATAAGGTGACCTTTGAGAGAGAAACCTTCCCAAAGTCATCACATTTATAAGGTTTCTAATAATAATTATCTGATGTAGAGTAAATTCTGTGTTCATATGGGAGCCTTCCTAGATTTTTATAAGATATCTCTGTGGTATAAATTCTCTGATGTTCAGTAATCTGCCTTTTGAGGCCAAAGAGCTTGCCAATTCACTAAATTAACCAAGTTTCATTCCAGTATCAGTTTTCTCATGCTGAAGGTAATCTCTCAAATGAAAGACCTCATATTTGTTCATAACATTTCTCTCCCATATGAATATTCTGATGTCTGATAAGATTTCTCTTTGAATAGAAGGCCCTTCCAAATATCCTCTGTAGTCTTTATGACTCTCCCCTATGAATTCATGTTGAATAAGATGAGTTCAAAAGGAAAGCCTTCCTATATTGATTACATTTTATAGGTTTCTCTCTAATATACGGATGCTATAGCATCAGGTATGCTCTTTGTTCAAACATAACAACACTCGATTCAATCCAATATGACTTGCTGATGCTAAGGTGTCCTCTCTAGCTGAAGGTCCTCTCATATTCAATACTTTCATGTTTTCTCTCCAGTATGAATTTTCTCATTCATACTTTTCAGCCAAAGACCTCATACTGATTACAACTGTAAGTTTTTTCTCCAGTATGAACATGCTGTTGTTCATTCAGCAGACTGCCTTCTCCCACTCAAGGCCTTCCCAACTTGATTACGTTCATAGGGTTTCTCTCCAGTATGAATTCTCTGGTGTCTTGTATACTCTTTGCTGAGGCGGAAGGCCTTTCCACATTCTTTACATTCATAAGGTTTCTCTCCAGTATGAATTCTCTGATGCACAGTAAGCTGTGTCCTATGGCCAAAGGCCTTCCCACATGCACTACATTCATAAGGTTTTTCTCCAGTATGAATTCTCTGATGTATTGTAAGATGTGTACTGTGGCCAAAAGCCTTCCCACATTCATTACATTTATAAGGTTTCTCTCCAGTATGAATTCTCTGATGTTGAATAAGATGATGTCTCAAGCGAAAGGCCTTTGCACAGTCTTTACATTCATAAGGCTTTCCTCCAATGTGAATTCTCTTATGTCTGTTAAGATCTCTGTTCATATAAAAGGCCTTCCCACATTCTTTGCATGCATAAGGTTTCTCTCCAGTATGACTTCTTTGATGACGGATAAGATCTGTACTCATAGAGAAAGTCTTCCCACATTCTTTACATTCATAAGGCTCCTCTCCAGTGTGACTTCTCTGATGCTGAATAAGGTGATCTTTTAAGCGGAAAGCCTTCCCACAGTCATTACATTCATAAGGTTTCTCTCCAGTATGAATTCTATGATGTCCAATAAGATGTCCTTTCCGGCTGAATGCCCTCCCACATTCAGTACATTCATAAGGCTTCTCTCCAGTATGAATCCTTTGATGTCGAGTAAGATGTCCTCTCCGGCTAAAAGCCTTCCCACATTCATTGCACTCATAAGGTTTCTCCCCAGTGTGAGTTGTGTGGTGCTGAATAAGATGTCCTCTCCCACCAAAGGCCTTCCCACATTCATTGCACTCATAAGGTTTCTCTCCAGTATGAATAGTCTGATGTCGAGTAAGTTGTCCTCTCCCACTGAAGGCCTTCCCACATACATTACATTCATAAGGTTTTTCTCCAGTATGAATTCTTTGGTGTCGTGTACGCTCTTTGCTCATACGGAAGGCCTTCCCACACTGATTGCATTTATAAGGCTTCTCTCCAGTATGAATTCTCTGATGTTGAGTAAGATCTGTTCTTACACAGAAAGCCTTCCCACATTCATTACATTCATAAGGTTTCTCTCCAGAATGAATTCTCTGGTGTAAATTAAGCTTGGTTTTGTAGCCAAATGCCTTCCCACACTCATTACACTTATAAGGTTTCTCTCCAGTATGAACTCTTTGATGTACAATAAGCTGGGTCCTGTGGCCAAAAGTCTTCCCACATTCTTTACATTCATAAGGTTTCTCCCCAGTATAAATTCTCTGATAAGAAGTTAGAGATGAACTGGAGGTTAAAGGCCTTCCACATTTATTATGTTCATAAAGTTTGTCTCCAGTGTGAACTCGCTGGTGTTCAATCAATTGTGTGCTTGATGGTAAAGTCTTCCCAAATTCATCATATTTAGGGGTTTTCTCTTCTGTGTCAGTTGGATGATTTACATTAATTAGTGGGCTAAGTCTGATGGCCTTCCTACATTCCTTATGCTCATGAGATAGCTGTCCAGAATATAGTCCATGATATTCCATGAAATCCAATTTAGAATTGAAAGAATCCCCACAATTATTGTACCCAGAAAACATTTCCTTTGAGTTGATTCTATTATATTCTGTATCACATCTGTGGAAATTCTTTTCCATAGACACTCTCTGGTGTGGGACAAGCTTTGGTTCTGGCCTGCAGCTTTGGCCATCATCATGACATTCCTGGCCCCTCACTACTAGCTGAGGATTTCTCTCCTCAGTGCTCTGGTGCCCCCCTAATCTGGCACCCCATGCCCAGGCTTCTTTCCAGCTGGAGACACAGAAGTCATGCCTCCTGAGTCTGTCCTGGCCCGATGACTTCTCCATAGAAATGCTCAGCTCTGGGGGTGACTCCTTGGTTTCAGGCCTCACCTCCCCATCTGAAAGAAATAAAGAAAATGGAAACATCACCTGGACCCACCTGCCATTACTGAGCCATCCTCCTTTGTGGCTCTTCCTGCATCAATTACTGAAAAGCTTTGAAAGGTAGGAAAAAAAGAGTGGGGCCTCTCTTATGTCTGTCAGATTATACATAGTCTATGAAAAGCTTTCCCCCCTGGTCCACACAACTTTGGGAGGGACAGAGCTGGGCAGGCAGCTATTATGGTAAATAAAAAGCCTGAGGCTCAGAATAATTCAGTGCTTTGCCCATAGTCACACAACTAATTAGTAGCAGAGGCTGAATGCCATCCTGGGAAGTCTCCTGACCTCCATCCTTCTGGTCTTCTTGCCACACCTCACTGCCAGGGCCAAGGGGTCAGCTCACAGGATCTGGAAATATGCCAGCAGAGGCCAGATGACCATCACCTGGGGAGAACCTGGAGAGAAGGCCTGCATTAAGGAGGAGGGGATCACTGGCTTCCCTCTCAGTGTCCTTGCAAATCTCAGATTCTAGATCTTCTTTCTGCTTGAAAGATGGTAGGAGGAAGCACGGTTAATGGCTGATTCAGCCTGTTTCTTTCGTGTGGATGGGGACTCAGGAAGGACATGATATTTGAAGGCATAACCATGGGCTGTTGGTCTGTTTTAAGAGACACAGATTAGAGCTTAATTGAGTCGATGGATATAAAGTAAGAATGAAGCCAGCGTTGTCAAAGGAGGCCTCCCTAAATGGAACAAGAAAATGCAACTTCATCTTCAGTCTCCAGGGCCTTATTAACACTGAGCACAGGTCCAGGGCCTCCAAAGTTCTTTTTCTCTAATGGTGTTGTTTGAGTATATTTGCCTCTGGAATTATTCAGAGAAGGAATTCTGTTTCTCTGTCCATTCTGTTATTTCTTGTAATATTCCATGGCACTACTATACCATCGTTTACTAAGTGCCTTTTTCCAGTGGCAGATCAATGAACTTCCAATTGTGAGCCACCTCTGAAGAGTTGCTGTAAATATTTTGATCCACCTGAGTCTTTTCTTCTTTCTTTGCTCTCCTTCAGGACAGGCCTAGTAGTCAAGTCAATCTGACACTAAACACTTCCTCTGCCAGCACAGTCCCTGCCCCCAAGGAGCTCACAATCTGATGACAGCACCCCTGCTTCAAAGTTCAGTGTTTTGGGGGGCATGGCTCCAAATAACTTTCCAGAATGGCTGGACCAATCCACGCACCACCGAGAAGGCAATGATATATTTTCCCACAGCCCCTCCCATAATAATCACTTGGCTCTTGTCATCTATGCCCGTTTGGTCCAATGGGTGTGAGGCAAACCCTCAAGGTGGCTTTAATTCCCATTCTTTATAATTATAGTGATTTGGAACATACCTTTGATTCAACAGCCTTTGAGAATTTATCAACACAGAATGGCTCCTGGCTTTGTAAGTTTCAATCAAATCATTACATAGCCTGGATACTGAAGTACAGAACTTTCTGGAAAGGTTTTGTTTTCTCAGTACCAGTTTCCCTTCTAAGTGTAATTACATTAGATTTGTTTGTATGTAAACTTTGACACTTTTTGTCATCAACCATGAACGAACTCTTCGCCTCTCTGTCGATCTGAGAGGTTGCTCCTTCCTGCCTCTTCCTCTTTACTTAGGACAGCTTTTGTAGCTTGGTCATGCGCCTACTTACAAGTGCCATTCCCCTGATGATTACAGCAGAATGAGCACAGGTGACTTGGGAAAGGTAATTGTCTATGTTGGTTACAACACTCGTCTCCTCATTTGCTGTCTCCATTAAATGTTTCAGTTAAGATCAGGACATTTTCTAAATGTTTTATCTAAATATTTTACCTACAAAAATTTTACCTTCAAGTATTCTGGCCTCTTCATTTCCAATATTAAGCAAGCTAACAGGCCTTTCTCTTTGAAACTGGCACTCATCCTTTTTTCTGTTAAAAAAATTCTATTCTTTGTTATATGAGATGGCTCTCAGCGGAGCTGAGGGAAAAGGGAGGGAGGGAGGGAAGGAGGGGGGAAAACTTAGTTGGTTTAATAGCAAAAGTTATTAACAATCAATAAGTGAGCACTCAGATGTCAATCCGAGGATTGCTTTGGCCACGTCGTGTAAATCTGTATGTGTGCTAACACCGTGGTTCTCTTTTAGTCTGTTGTTTGCAGTTTCTTCGCCCTAAACCTGTCCTAAGCCATTTTCAGTTCCTCTTTAGTTTTGTAACTTTTATCCAGGTAATATCATGCTGACTTTATTTCATCGTAGTCAGAAAATACAGTCTTGTCTCCTTTCTCTCTTGCTGAATTGGGTGAAAGGACCTCTCTCTGAGCAGTTAGTGTTCAGTTAATATAAGCATGCCACGCTGTGATCAAAAAGCATACTCTAGGGGGCAGCCGGGTAGCTCAGTGGATGGAGAGTCAGGCCTAGAGGCGGGAGGTCCAAGGTTCAAATCTGGCCTCAGACACTTCCCAGCTGGGTGACCCTGGGCATTGCCCACCCTTACCACTCTTCAGCCTTAGAGCCAATACCCAGAAGTTAAGGGTTTAAAAAAAAAAAGAAAAAAAGCATACTCTGCCTTGTTTTTTCCATAAACAAACTCATTCTATTCTAATGGGCCATCTAGATCTGCGAGCTCTTTAAGTATATGGTTGTCATGATATGGTACACACACACACACACACACACACACACACACACACACACACACACAACTTACTCACATCACTGATGTTTCTTCGAAGTTATCTGTCCAAGTTTTGAATACATACAAGTTTAGGACTACTCATTATTTGTTATTCATTTCCCTTTGCCTACTATGTAAGAGTCTCAGTCGCCATTCGCCAGCTTGAATTCCCCCCTGACATGCCAACCCCATCACTCCTATCTGATGAAGTTCCAAGTTAAACAGAAAAGGGGGCCACTGAGCCACAGATGAAGATCCCTGCCAGCCATGAACTGACTTCATTTTTCAATGGGATATTACTTTGGAGTTCTTTTATTCTTTTTGTGAAAAGTATCCCCCGTCCATTTTCAGCCAGCAGGGGCTGCGCCTAGGGCTGTGGTGGTCCAACACCCCCACTTTCGACCCGGCTCTTAATTTAATGTCTGGGAACATAGCCTGCAACGTCAGACCTTTCTCCAGTCCAGTCACGTGATAGATGGCGTTAATTGCCGAGAACTTTTTCCTCAATGAGAGAATTCGGACCATTCACGTTTCCCAGATTTGTCAACTAACTTATTTTGCCGTTACTGTTCTTAACGTTTTCCATAGTGAAGTTTGTGCTGCTTTCCTAATTCTATCTCAATGATTAAAACTGACAAGTTTCAACGTGTCCAACTATGTGACACACCTTATCGATAACGGCTCTAGCTGTCTATTCGTTTTCCTCATGTATTCCTATTCTGATCCTCTCAAAAACGTCTGGGTGTACCTCGATTTTGAGAGTCGTGTCCAATCTTTCCCAGTCATTAAAGTGCTTTATGCCTTTGGATGAACGTCAGAATCATCTCCCCACACGTCACCACAAACCCTCTCACGACCAAGCCAACAGAGCAAGCGGAGCCACGGTCAGTCTGCGGTCCCTCTCCTCCTCTTTTCTCTGGGTACAAGATGGGCCCTGGTCATTGGTGAGAGTCCCCGAGGAGTCATTTGAGAACAGCTTTTACTTACATCCTTAGGCGAGGGGAAGTTCTCTCAGAACCTCTCCCTTCATTCCCCTCGGTTCATGCAACTGAAATCCATATTTTTCTCATAGAATTCCTCGGCAAATATACTCAGTGGTGGCATCACAGGATCAAAGGGACTTTCCGTGTATAATTTCAGAGGCCTTTCGAGAATGGTTAGAATGAGAATTGGGGCTTAGACCATTCTTTATTAATCTAGTTCTCCTCCAACAGTGAGTACTGCCACCAATGACCCAAAGGAAGATCTTCTGCCAAGTGGCTCTGGCAAAGGAGGGCTGGGTTTGCCTCCTGTGACCCTGGACAAGTCACTGTCCTGGCTGGGCCTCAGGTTCCTCATCTCTAAAATGAGGAAGTGGGGCTCCATGGTCCACTTCGAGACTCCTCGGGGCCATCCCTCACTCCTAAGAGACATCAGGAGGCTTGACTTGTGGAAGCGGCAGTGAAAGGGCCTCCTGGTACCCGGAGCAGGTAGACCTTGGGCAGCTGGGAGAGAAGAGGCTCCTCTCTGACCAGCAGAGACACCACTGGCGCCCAAGGACTCACCTGCCTGGTGCTCACTCACTCACCTGGATGGCTGCTCCTCAGAACTCCCGCCTCTGGCCTCCAAGGAGCCTCCCCTCGCTCGAGCTGCTCAATCACCTCGGGCTTGGACACAGCCAGTCCTGCCCAAAGGAAATGGGAGTCTTGGGGTAAAGATGGAGGTATGAAAGGTCCCAACCAAGCCCCGCACCTCCCCAGCCCCTGAGAAACTCCCCATCAAAGGAGGAAAAGAGCCCAAGGTGAAGCTGAAGATTCCAAGAAGAACCAAGAAAACCCAGGGAGCTCCCCTGCCCAGTCTGGAGCTCCTGAGAATAGACAAACGCTTGTGGGAGACGGGTTTGGGGAGGAGTCTAGAGAACCTGGACTCAGTGGGACTTCTGGCCCATCAAGACCTGCGGAAGGTGCCCCTGCACCGGGCCTCCAAGAAGCCCCTCGTCAGGGGGATCCCTGACCTCTTACTCTGGCCTCTCCGGACTTGCAGAGGTCACCCCGGATTAGCAGACGCAGGACGAAGGTAGACGGTGTTCAGGCATCTCGGGCCACGAGGAGCCAGGACAATCCCCACCCTGGGCCAGGGCAGCCCCTGGGACCTCAGGCCGGCGTCCAGCCGGGATCAAGGCAGTGCTGAAGCAGGGGAGAAGCCCCAGGCCCAGGAAGAGTAGCCCAGGGATACTCAGTAGCGGGCCTGAGCCCTGCAAGAAGAGCAACAAAATCCCAGTCCCTGCCTTCGAGGAGCTCACGCTGGAATGGGTAGAAGGCAATCCCAAGGGCTAGCCAGGGTGAGAACGAGAAGGTCCTGCAGAAGGTGCTGAGGCCGGAGGACAGAAGGAGCCCCTGAACTCTAGCAGGAATACTCTGTGAAGGGAGGATGGGGAGCAGCAGGGAGAAGGGGAAGCCGGCCTTGGCACGGACTGCCAAGAAGCGTCCAAGAAGCTCGGGTTCCACCCCACAGCTCTCTGAGGAAATCGCAGCTCCTTCAGGTTCTTGGGCCTTGAGATGAATGGCTGCCTCCAGGGGAAAAGGTGCTAAAGGCCCCGAGCAATTCCCAAGAAAAGCTCTGGGCAGCCTCCTCAAGGGAGCAGGTTGAGTGTCTGTCCTCCTTGGGCCGGGCCTACAAGGGGTCTCTGAGCTCAGTCTTTTCTTCACTTGGCCTTTTGCACCCCAGATTGGGGTCTAACCCTCCAGATCACCATCTGGGAGCCACCAGAGGGACTCGCAGGTGACTGTGTTGTCTGACTGTGTTGTCCCAGGGCGCTTCCTTTCTCACTCCTCTCAGCCAGTGCATTGGCAGGAGCCCCAAGCGGGCCTAGCGTTTCAGAGCTGGATGGGAGCGCCCCGGGAGGACCTGCCCACCCTCACACCCTGGGAGCCCCAGAAGGCCAGGACGAGGACTGACGTTCCTTAACTTACTCCTCCACAAAGACCTGGACCCGGGAGTCGGCTAAACCCAGAGGGCAGAGAAGAGGCCCAAGACACGGCGCTGGGGGACAATCATGGCGGCAGGGTTCATGGAAAGGGGCATCGACTGCGTCAGAGGCAGCAGAGCTGGAGGAGGAGGTGGCTAGAGAAGAAGCCTCT
Organism: Gracilinanus agilis; assembly: GCF_016433145.1. Classification (NCBI taxonomy): domain Eukaryota; kingdom Metazoa; phylum Chordata; class Mammalia; order Didelphimorphia; family Didelphidae; genus Gracilinanus; species Gracilinanus agilis. The sequence goes on along the minus strand of NC_058130.1, from coordinate 798,497,839 downwards.
AAGCAGCTCTGGGCCATTTGGAGGGGCAGGTTTGGGTGGAAGATCAGGGTCCGGAGACGGACTACAGAAGCGAGCTCAGGCGTGGGCGAGGCCAGAGTGGGGGCTTTATAAAAAGACCAGGCGAGCTACTGGGGAAGGGCGGCCCAAGTGCGAGGGAGGAAAGGAAGATGAGTGCAGGGCCCGGGTCCAGCGGGAGGCCGAAAGAGAAGCGCCCTCAGGCGTCCCCTGGGAAAAGGAGGGCGAGCATCCCTGCTGTGACCAGGGCTCGCCACGGACGTCCGAAGGCGACGCGCCCAGACGGCGTGAAGCACGGCAGGCAGATTCGGGCCGGCGGCAGGGCCAGGGGTGAGGAGTTACGGGCCCTCCAAGCCCAGAGCCAGGACCGGGTGGGGCTCCCTTCCTTTCTCTGCCCCCTTCTTCTGCTTTAGAGGACGGCAGGGCACATCCAAAGGAACGTGACAAGCACAAGCACACACCGATGGGAAGGGAACGCACACACCCATCAAGCGGGGGAAGGCAGGAAACACGCCGGAAGCAGATTCGCCCCGAGCTCAAAGAGGGGGCTCAGGGGACCAGCGTGGACGGCGACCGAGGCAGAAGGCCAGGCCGGGGCCCCTTTCCTGCAACTTCCCGACTCTACGTTGCCGAAAGCAATTCACGCCTCGACATCCACCGACGTCAAAGGCATGCGAGGGTGTCCGGGGAGGCCTTCCCAGGGGGCTCCTCCTCCTCTGGCACCCACCCACCACCCAGCTCTCAGCCAAGCCCAGACGCTGGAGCGTGTTCTCGCTGGGGGGCCGAACCAGGTCGAGGGTGACCCACTAGTGAGTCGGAGGGGCATCTACCAGGCATGTGAAGACGCCCCCCGGCGGAATGGTCGCGCCAGCCAGGAAGGTGGCCGAAGCGGGCCTGGTGGAGGGCTTAGAGCTCGGGCGGGCATCCCACACAGCGCAGTCATCCCCTGCGTCCCGGGGCACGGCCCACCGTCCTGACCTTTGTCCTTCCCCAGACTTCCGGGACTCTGGAGAGAAAGGGAAGCTGAAGCCTCTGTGGCACTGCCTCGCTTCAGGGCAATTCAACAGCGACGTGACTGTTGCTCTTCGAGTACGCAGGGCACGACCCGCCAACCTGGCGTCGAAGGCAACATTGGAACCCGGGTCTCCCCAACTGTGAGGTCAGCCCATTCTCCACCAGTCTGGGGGGCCCGAAGAACTCACGGAAAAACAGGGCCCCCCCCCAAACAACAATCCCCAGAGACTCCGATGTGCTGCTCTGAGCCTCTGACAAACGAGAAAGGCTGGGAGCCTGCAGTCAGGGAGGCCCGAGTTCGGCTCCCGTCTCAGACACCGACCAAGTCACCTAGGCCCTCTCTGTGCCTCAGTTTCTTCATCTACAACAAAACGATAGAAGCAGCAGCTACGCCTCGATCCAATGGGATCACACACACCCCCCGGCAGAAAAATGCTGACTCAACGGGCCAACAGAACCGCAAGGAGTCAGCTGGGGGGCTGACAAGGAAGAAAAGCAGAAACGCTCAACCCTCCCTTTCCACCAGAATCCATCTGGGCTGCGACAAGAAAGGGGGGGGATGGGGCCCCGGGAACCCCGAGGGGAGCCGAGGGGCAGAAGGGGGCAGCCGTATCCAGACGCCGCACGGGGGTCCCTTTGGCTTGCCCAGGCTCCTCTGCTGAAGACGAGGGCTTGGGGAGGGGGAGGAAGAAAAGGCAGGCTGGCAAAGGGCACATGGGGCAAGGCTGGAGCTAGAACGGCAGCCCGGGCACACGCCCAAACCTCCCGAAGCTGGGGTTCGAGAAGGCCCTCAGGGGAAGGGTTCTTAACTCAACAAAGGGAGGTGATCCGAGGAGGAAAAATGCAACTGGACAAGTTCCAAACCATCAAATTCAAAGGTCTTCATCAAGGCTGTCCGGCAGGAAATCGGGCCCAGGAAAAACTCACTGAAGCAAGTTTCTCCATTAAAGATGGGACTGCAGGCTCCGAAGGCAACTCCCGCCAGTTACTAAGGAGAAGAGCTGAGCCCCCGCGGGGGAGAGTCCAAGCACAGTCCTCCAAGGAAACCCAAACCACCCGTCTGACTGGAAATGGAGGGGGGCCGGAGGGAAGGCAGGCCCCGACCCTTCTCTGACTGCTCCTCACAAGCCACCTGGAACCACGTCCCAAATGGCCGTTCAGCTACGCACAGCCCTGGACACGGCCAAGAAAAAGGAACGCCCCCCCCAGCAAGGGAGGCAGGGCAGCGGAGGGGCGGGAGCAAGAGGGCCGCCCCCACGGGGAGCCTCCAAAACGCCCGCCCCAGTGCCAGGGGGCTGAGGAGGGAGAAGGCTGGCTGAAGGCTTCCCCACAGAGGCCTGAACAACGGGAAAGGCTGGTCTTCCCCAGCCAACGTGGGCCGCGGCTTTTCTTGCCATGGAGCTTGGTTTCCCATACCGGGGTGTGCGGTGCCCAGCTAGGGGAGGAGGAGGTTCAAAGAGAGAGAGAAGATCCCCCGAGGCTCCCCGTATTTATTAAGGGCAAGACCCGAGGCCAGGGCGAGCCGGGCAGCCCAGAGAGCTTCCCGCCCAACGGCTCCAACACCCAGAAGGAAAAGGCTCGGGTTGTTCCCTATCTGTGCCCTGCCGTCCCCTCGGGTGCCTAGCCGTGCTCTGGCCAGTCACCCAGACCCACTCGCTCTCCCCGACTTCAGCTCTGCCTCTCTTCCCGGGGTCTCTCTGTGTGTCTCCGGAAGCTCCAGGGGGCCTAAAGGCGCCTCCTGCACCTGCCACACTGGCTGGGGAGGGGGGCAGGGGAGCCCCAGGGCAGGCCGCGCTCACCCAGGCACACCAGGGTCCGGTAGTTCTCCAGCATCACGTCCCGGTACAGCTCCTTCTGGGCCGGGCCCAGGAGCCGCCACTGCTCCTGCGTGAAGACCACCGCCACGTCCTGGAAGGTCACCGGCTCCTGAAAGCCCCAAAGCCTCCGTTGGTGCCCCGGGCCTCGGGGGGCTCCTGCTCCGGGTTGGGCCTCCCCCCCAGCCAGGGCCCCGCATGGCTAAGTGCTGGGGAGCCCAAGCCAGGCAAAGGCCTGGCAGGGGGAGAAGAAGCAGGCACAGCGGAGGGAAGGCTCTGAGGCTCCCTTTGAACTCCCAGACGGGGACCAAACCAGGGGCGGGAGGGCAGCGGAGAGGTGGGAGGGGAGCTGGGAGGGCAGCCGGGGCAGAAGGCGGGCGAGATGCGGGGGGCCAGGGCAGGGGGGGCAGACGGGGCTGGGAGCGCTCACCTGGACAGCCCCGGGCGGCAGGGGCACGGGCGCCATGCTGGCTTCCTCAAAGGCTGGGGAGAGAGGGGGAAGCAAACCGTGAAGACGGGCCTTCTGGGGCCCGGGAGCCTCAGCCTCCGCACCCAGGAAATGGGGGAAGGGGCACCCACCTGCCAAGGCCACTCGGGGGAGCAAATGGCGCCTGCGCGGGCTCAGGGGGGTGGGGGGGTCCCAGAAGAGCCGGCGGGCCAGCCGAGTCACAGGGGAAGAAGGGCGGGGTTCCAGCCCCGGGTGGGGGGGGCACGCGGAGGACGCTAAGGGAGAGAGCCAGAGAGATGCCAGCGAAGTGGGGGCATCCCAGGGCTGGGGAGGGGTGAGAAGAGGAGGAAAAGGAGGAAAGGGAGCGGGCCGGGAGGGCGCAAGAATCCCGCAGAGGAGAAGCGGGGACGGATTAAGGAGGGGGGGCAAGTCAGGGGCGACCTACTTAGGGGTGGGGCCAGAAGAGAGGGAGGAGGGCAGTGGGGGAGGGGGCGCGGGACGGAAGGAGCGCGGAGGGAGGTGACTCCTCGGTGGGCCCTAACTCCGGCACCTCGGACCCCAGTCAATCGATCCGAAGCCTCAGGAGCCCAGGGGCGCCACTGAGGCCCTGTGAAAGAGGAGCAGGAAGCGGAAGCACGTAGGTTTGCCCTGGCCTACGCTTCGTCGTTGCCCCGACAACCGACTCGGAAATGAGCGCGCTTTTTGTGCCCAAAGGCTTTCTGGGAAATGTAGTCCGTCAGCGCGGGCGAGTGGCTTGCAGCGGCACTAGCTCCGCAGCTCCCCGCACCCCCTCCCATCTCTCTTCCTTCCCTCTCTTTCCCCTGGAGCATTCCCCGGAGGAGAGCATCCTCCTGTCAGGACAGGGAGCTCACTACTCAGCCAAGAAGAATCTCTCTCAGGAACCTCTTCCTGGACCTAGTCCTGGGATGGGCATTCAAGGCCCCCTCCCTGCCAACCAGGCCATGCAGCAGATGGGATAAACCAGTCAGTCCTCGAAATAACAGAGGGGACCGGCCCGAGCCTCCCCTGCAGCTAGCAGAGCAGCCTGCTGGGGGGCCCTCACTGGCAGGGAGGCCGCCTGCACCACCTGCCTGACCTGTGAGGTTGGCACGGCTGTAGTTCCAGCCCATTCCCGGCCTGAACAACCCTCTGGTCCAGGAGGGAGGGAAGGAGTGGAGGCAGGAAGCCCCGAGGAGAGGGGGCGCTCCAGCAGGCCCCCCAAAGCCACAGAGCCCCGGGGCGAGTTCTTCCCTTTAGCAGGACTACAAAGGCCCAGGAGAAGGGCAGGCAAACCCTGCCCAGCCGGCAGGGCCATAGGCACCGCCACGACCAGGGGGATGGGGGGTGGGGGGAGCTCTGTCCCCCGGGTGGTGCTCTGCAAGGCTCGCCCCGCCCAGAGAGGCCAGAACGCCCCCCCACACGTCTCGGTGCCACCCGGCTCTCCAGCAGGGGGTCACAGGGGAGAAGCTCCTCCGCAGCTGGGGCCCAAGGCCAGGCCACTTGGAGCGACTGGCGGGGGGCGCTCAGGGCCGGGTTTGCTGGGGGGGGAGGGCAGAGCCGGGAGGCCCCGGAAGGGGGGGAGGGCCCTCGGACAAAGGAGAGCCGCGGCGGCCCCTTTTCTGGCGGGGACTCTCCCGGCTCCCTGGGGCGCTCGGGGAGCAGCGGAAGGGGGCGGCGCTCCGCCCTCTGGGCTTCCTTCGGCCACTGGCCACTGGGCCACCGCAGGGCCCTCTCCCGCGGCACGGAGTGCGGGCAGCGGAAGGACATCGGCCTGGGGGCCGGTGCAGAGGCTGGGGCCGCAGCCCTGCGCTTCAGAGCCCGGCATGGCGGGACCCAGGCCGAGGCGGCGCCGAGGCTGCCCAGCCTGGGCTCGGGAAGGAGGGGCCAGCCGCAGGGGCGGGGCGCGGCGGGGCGCGGCAATCTAGCGCCGGAACAGGCGGCGCGGAGGCCTCCCGGAAACCGGAAGTGGAGCGCCTACCCAGTGCCCCGCCCCCCCTCCGCTCCCGTAGCCCGCCCTGGAACTTCTCCGCCCCGCCTCAAGCCTCGGTAATGATGAAGCGGTGGCGGGGGACAGCGGGAAAGGGGGGCCCGCGAGGGGACGGCCCGGAGGTAGCGGGAGGGCGGGAGGCAGAGAGCGGGACTGAGTTCGAATTCCCCCTTTTACGGGTCCCTCTGGGGCAGGCCACCTCCCGCCTGGGACTCTGCAGCTGGGCGGGGCTGGGCGGGGCCAGCTGGGGCCGGAGCAGAGTGGGACAGGCACGCTGGGCGCCAATTTCCTGCCCGGTGCAACCTGTCCAGGGGGCTGTTCTGGAGTCTGACAGGGGTCCGCTGTGGCCTCGGGCTTCCTCCTCCGGATCTTCTTTCCTGCTAAAACGTCCTGCCTGGAGGGGGGCTGGCAGGCGGTACCCGACGCAGGTTTACCGCCCCCTGACAGGACCCAGGAGTCCTGGCTCCCAGCCTCGGGGCCCCAGACCTCCCCCCCTTGGGCAGCCCCAGCACGCTCTATTCAGGCTAAACTGGCCATAAGGAGCAGAGAGAGGGCCGAGAGCCAAGAGGAGTTCAGGAGGGCTTCCTGGAGGGAGTCTCCTGCCCAGCCTGCTGGAGGATGGCCCAGGGAGAGAAAGGGACCATTCCAGGCGCCCAGGTGTCCTGACCCCCAGCTCCTGCTTACAGGTTCCTCTTTGGCCCCTGGTCCCCATCACGGCCCAGGCCTTGGGCTCCCTGCCTCCACTTCCCCTTAGGGATCCCAGCCTCAGCTGTGCCAGAGGGTCCCAGGCGCCCTCCCCAGCTCCTAGGGACACCCCAGAACCCCTTCCTCCTCTTTCCCCAGGCTCAGCCACCCCTGGGAACATTTCAGGCTCTCCAGGGTCCTGCCCTCCTTGCCACAAGCTCTGATGGACCCTGTGCCTTCCCAGCCCCTCCCTTGACTCCCCTTCCCCAAGCTTGCCTGGTGCGCTCTCATGGGGGATCCCAAGGCCCTGCTGCACCTTGGGGGTGTCTGGGAGGATGGGATGAGGGAGGGGGCAGAAGAGGAGAAGGAGGGGGCTCATCTGCCCCTGAGGGCGGGCCTGGCCCCGGGTGCCTCCTGGGGCCCTTCACCCTGTATAGATCCCTGTGGGGCAGCCTCGGGCCTGGGAAGAGAAGGGAAAACCTGTGCCCTCTGGGTCCCTTCTCCCTCCCCAGCTCAGGGTGCAGATGCCCAGGTTCTGTCCCTAGGAGGGATGGGGCTGAGCCAGATCCTCCTGAGCTGGGAGGGAGATCAGGGCAGCCATTGGCCCAGAGAGAGAGCCCAAAGGCAGGGAGGAAGATGGGCTTTTCTACACTGGGGGAAAGAAGGAAGAGAGGGCCTCGGGAGGGGGCTCCAGGCCAGCTCCTGCTGCTCAGAAGGGAAGAGAAGTCAGACATTCCCTGGGCCAGGAGAGGCCTGTTGGGAAGAACTTTGGCTGGAGGTCCATTTAGAGGGCCATAAAGGGGAGGGCGGGGAGGGACAGGAGCCCCAGTGGGGAGATGTGAGAAGGAATTCTTTATTCCTTTTTTAATTTAACAGGGGACCTGGAGGGCCTCTTACCATAGAGACATGTAAGGATTAACCACCTCACAGGGACAGGAAGGAGGAACCATGGAAGGCGAGTTAGCCAGTGTCAGTTGGTGTTGCTGACAGTTAGGTCTGGCAGTTGGGAAGTTTGCTGCTGTGTGTTGGGTTGGTGGTTGGCGGTTAGTTGCTGGAATATAAAGGTAGGCCTGAGCTTACTGAGAGGGCTTTGGGGTTTTGGTTTGGGCTGTTGGGGTTTTTTCCTTTCGTGAACTTTTTGGAAGGTGGCAGGTCTTCATTGACTCACCTTATTGGCTTTGGATTAAGCACTGAGTTGGTTTTGATTGGGCCAGATTGGGTTGGAACTTTGTGTGTTGGTTGTTATTAGCGGTAGTTATAGGCAGTTATAGGTAGATATACGCAGTTTTAGGTAGAGACCTATAAGTAGTTATAGCGTAACTAGTATAGACATTAGGAAATTTTCTTTCTCTACCTCTTTCCTGTTGTAAGCAAAACCTAATATCCAAAATACTCCAAGTATTATATTTAATAAGATTTATTAAATCTAACTTGAAGCAAAAGAGAAACTGAAAGGCTAGAGTCAAGAGGGAGCTCACCCAATCCACACACATGGAAGAGAGAGAGAGGGAGGAGTTACAGAACTGTATAAACAATACTGTAAAGACGCACATAAACAAAAATGGAATTTTGGGATGAGGAAAGAATTCTGGGAGATACAGTCAAAGGGTTCAGGTTTTTTTTTCTAAACTACACTATATTTCACTCCTTTACTGAATTCATTTTATTATATTATTTTACTATCTCTATTTTAATTAAACTAAATCGTTAAAAGCTGCTAAAAGTTTTCTTTCCTCTGACTTAAAGAGATAATATTAATTTACAACTCTTCTATATTCTCATTAGAACTTAAATTATTAAAAGCTACTCTCTTAGTTTGTCAAGACTTCTAATTTAACCCTTTCAGAGACAAGGCCAGGAAAAGATGGAGGAGCTTCCCCAGAGGGACTCACTGGGGCTACTTTGGTGCCTCTACAGGGAGCCTGGAGTCCCCGGGATGGCCTTGGAGAGGGACAGACTCCCAGCCCTGGTAAGTGCATTCCAGCCCCAGATGGAGCCCCATTAGGCAGGGAGGTCCTTCCCTGGCTCTGAGACAAGATGGGCTGCGAAGCTGTTCCCTCCTTCCTGCTGGGCCATTTCTGTCCCCCCATCCCCGGCAGGAGGAACAGCCCTTCCCGGTTCTCTTCTTTGCTTTGGGAGTGATTCCTGGGGCAGCTCAGATGCCCAGAGCTCCCCCCAGCCTGCCTCCCATGTTGGATTTTTCCCTGGGAACAAGTGAGTGCCAAGGACAACCATTGACTCCTTCTTCCCTGTCTGGGGATCATGTCTTTGCTCTCTGCTTGCCTGGTGACACTCGCACCCTCTTCCTCTGCTTCTTCTCACTTTTCCCTCTTGAGTCTGGCCTGGAGCAGAGCCTGAGGGTGTCCCCTGGTCTGTGCCGCCCTCAGGGCAGACATTGTCCCCTGGTGCTGCTCCCTGGCTTCTGCCTCAAGTCCTCGAGTCTTTCTGGGTCTCTCTGGCTCCTTCCTCCCACCCCCTTCTTAGCCCAAGTCAGCCAGTATGGAGGAACAGCCTGGTGTGTGCCTGGCACTGCTCAGCACAAAGAAGGGAGAAGCCATTGGCCGCCCTCCAGGCCCCCCAGTCTGACCGAGGAGACCCCTCAGCAGCTGTGTCCAAACAAGCTCTGTGTGTGTGGGGTGGAGGGAGGCATTGTGGGAGGGAAGCTCTTGGGGTTCTGGGGAGATCATGGGTTCCCGAGGAGAGGATTCAGCTGGGACTTGAAGGAAGCTCCCAGGCCAGAGGCAGGAGGGAGAACCTTCCCTGCAGGGAGACAGGCAGCCCCTGGAAAGGCCCAGAGTCAGACCAAGGAGGATCTTGGCCAAGGCTCAGCCAGGAGGCCCGTGTCCCTGGGTCAGAAGAGGAGGAGAAGGAGAGAGTTGTGAGGGAAGAGGAAGGGACTGGAAGGTCAGTATATGCCAGGGGAGCCTCTTGTAGGAATGGTCAGGGTCCTTGCCAGGGACAGCCAGAATCAAGCAGCTGGGAATGCCCCAGAGAGCTCCCCTGTGGCTTTTGTGTCCTCTCCAGAGTGTGACCTCCCCCCCACAACTGCTTTTCTACTGCTGAGCTCCCTGATCCTGAGAGAGCCTGAGGAGTTTGGGGGGAGCCCAGGAAGGGCCTCACACAGAAATGGGGCCTTTTTCTCAGAAGAGGAGCTCTGGGTGTTCTTGAGCAGAGCTGTTTGTACCAGAGCCAGCAACTGGCTACATTCCTTCTGTGTTCAGTAGGATTCCTCACTGGTCTAGTCCTTCCCTTGTTGGAAAGGCTGGAGAGAAGCAAAGGGGGGAGTTTCTGGAAGGCCTGGGAGTGTTCTGTGCAAATAGGGTGAGGGAGGTCCTGAGGGAGACACCCTGGCCTTGTCACAAAGACATCCAGCTTAATGGCAAAGGTTGGAATACAGAGAGACTGGAGTGCTTTATGTTCTCCTAAAAATCTGCTTTCAGCAATCTGGGTAATAAAGCTGTAGGGTAAATGTTCTTATTCTCCTCATTTCACATTTGAGGAAACTGAGATAAGCAGGGGTTAAGGTTCTGTGCAGAAGTTTTTCTGTTTCAAGTAATCAAACTTTGCCTCTATCTCGAGTTCAGCTAAGCATTTGTGTCCTTGAAGTGCAAAGTAAAACACCTCTGAGACACCATCTCACACCTCTCATTGTGGCCATTGTGCCAGAAAAAGAAAATCATTACCTCATTGATGTGTGAAAGCTGGGACACTCGTGCATTGTTGGTGGAGTTGCAGACCATTGATTAACCATTTGGAGGGCCATTTGGAACTTTGCCCAAAAGGCTTCCAAACTGTACATACCCTTTGATCTAGGCAAGTATCCCAGAGATTCCCCAACAGGGGGGAAAAACCTATTTATCCACAGATATTTATATAGCAGATCTTTTTGTGGTAGCAGAGGATTGAAAATGGAGGGATAATCATTAATTGAGGTTGTGGTGTGTGATTATAGTGTAACCCTGTTGGGCTATGAGGAAGAACTGGCAGGATCATTTCAGAGAAGCCTGGGAAGACTTTCATGAACTGATGCAAAGTATGAGTAGAAGCAGAACATTTTATAGGATAACAGCAACACTGTGTAGTCAGGAGCTGTGAACGACTCGGCTGTTCTCAGCAATTCAGTGTTGTAAGACCATCCCAAAGGACTCGAGATGAGAAAAACCATCTGCTTCCAGAGAAGGAACTGATAGACTCTGAATCCAGACCAAAACGTGTTTCCCTTTTTTCCTTACTTTCACTTTCTTTGGTTTGAGATTTCTTCCACAAAATGACTAATAAGGAAAAATAATTTATGTGATTGCTCAGGTAAAGCCTAGATCAGATAGATCACTCTCTCAGGGAGGGGGAATGGAGGGAGGGGAGAGTATTTGGAACTCAATTAAACAAAAATGAATGTTAGAAATTGTTTTTTTCCGTAATTAGGGAGAAAATAAAATGTTATTCTACATACATCTCCCTGTAGCTGTGAGATGTGTATCAGCTGTCTCTCTCCTCCCTTCTTATAGTGTGATCTTTAATATTCAGCTCACATTTCCTTAAACCATGTCTAGTAGAGTTTGGTGTAGGCTTATGCTCTGAGCCTCATTTCCTTCCCAGCTGCATTCCAGTTTTCTTAGCAGTTTTTACCAAATAAGGAATTTTCTCCCAAATTGCTTGTTTGCCACTTGACAGGACGTATTCTCTTTAGTCTGTTCCATTGCTTTCTCTCCTTCTCTTACCAGTACCCCAGGTTTAGGATGACTGCTGCCTTGTGATCTCGTCTGAGCTCTGGCACTGCTGTTCCCCAGTTATCCTGACTTCTTTTCATCGTTTTCCATGATATGGTTGATCTGTCAGATATCCTCTTCCATGGCTTAGTTTTGAATTTGATACTCTAAGAATTCTGTTCAATCTGAAGCTGCTTCTGTGAGCGGCTTTCACTAGAGAAATTTGTGTGGACTAAAGTGTGGAGCTTCCCCTCTCTGAGGAGAGACACCGAGGCTGACATGGCTGCTGTTTGCACAAAATCTCTGTTCTCAGCATTCCCATGAAGCATGGTCTTTCCTGTAGGGTGTGTGAGGAAGCTGGGACAAGCCAGCCTTATGCCATCTACTGAGCTGATTCCCTCTTGGGAAGGAAGGGAGGGCTTTGGGGCAGCAAGAGGTAAATTGTGGAAACAGTCTCCATCTTGTGACTCACAGCTGGAGCTGGCTCGGTTCCCTTCTGTTCATTTGTGTGCCTCATCTAAATTCTGTCTGCTGAGGAAACTTTATTCAGTCGGGAGAATTGGGAGAAAGTCACATTACATTATTTATACCTCCCCCTGCCTGCCTGGGACTGGACCGCCTGTACCTGCTGTTTTAAGAGACCCTCAACTAAGGCCCAAACTTAGGTTGACCAGAAACACAGTCAGACTCAGAGACCAATGGAAGGAGTTTTCTCCTAATTGTATGTCTCAGGCATTCAGTGGGTCTTATCTGCAAACTGGGTCCATATTGATCAGTCAGTTATTGCTTCTTTGTTCTTTTGATTACTTACAGATATCGGGAAGGAGGGGGACCCCTTTTCAGGGAACTTCCTCTGTCCTCCTCCCCATCCTGACTTGGCAAGACCCTAATCTTTTCTCCAATTAGAAAGCAGATGACCCAACATAGGATTGTTTCCTTTGCATTCATTGGTCTTATTCAATTCATCTGGTAGATAAGTCTCTTTCCCCCCTGATTTCAATGTCCAGCCCTAAGCCCAGGAAAGGGCCTGGTCCTTATTGGTCAGGCAGTTGGCCTACATTGCTTTAGTAAATTGATGTGCTCAGAAGAGCAGAGCTTTGATTCCTCAGGCATTTCATCTGTCAGTTGTCACAGTTAAGCTCTTTATTTTCTTCTACTTTTGCCTGGAAATCTGGTCCCTGGGTCAAAGCTATCCCAGTGCTCCACGTGCCACCCTGGACACCTCCACCACCACTACAAGTTGCAGCCTCCCCCCACCCCCAGGCCAAGTAGACTACAGGCACCAAGTCTCTCTGGCCTCAGTGTGCGTCCTCATCTCCCTTTACTTATAAGGACATTCATCAGTGGAACCCTCTTCCATGTCAAGGCTGGGCCTCCATCCTCTCTCCATCTTCTCAGGCGTTGCCTTCTCCTCTGTACCTCCTTCCCTGCATGCTCTTCTCTTTCTGAGACAATAGAGACCACCTCCTCAGGCCTCCTTCTCTCAGTCCTGTCTGCAGCCTCTCCTCCTCGCTATTCTCTTTTCCCTAGGCTTTTAAGACACGGCTCTCTCTCTCCTGGTTTAGCTCCTACCTCTCTGACCTGTGATCCTCTGTCTTGTCTGCTGGCTCCTCCTCTAGATCTTGTAACAGTAGGGTTAGGGTGAGGGAGTTCCTCCAGCCCTGTCTTTGGCCCTCTATTCTTCTCTCTCTGGACTTCTTTACTTGGTGATCTCATCAGCTACCAGGGATGCAACCTTCCCTTCTGTCCTGTGTCACTGCCATCTTCCTGGTAGAGGCCCACATCACCTCCCTCCTGGACTATTAAGACAAGCTGGTGCTGGGTCTGTCTGCCACAAGGCTCTTCCCACTCCAAGGCCTCCTCCATTCTCCCACCAGAGAGGTTTTCTTACAGCTCAGTTTTAATCCTGTCACTCCCCTACTTCATAAACCTCAGTGGCTCCCTATTCCCTCCAGGATCAAATACAGACCATTCTGTCTGGTGTTCAAAGCCCTCTTTCTCCTCTTCATATTCATTACTCCCCCCCAGTCTGTATTCTTGGATCTAGGAAACCTGGCTTCCTGCATTCCTTCAGCTGCAGACTTTTTAAAAAATCCTTTACTTCTCTACTAGCAGCAGTGCAATGATCCAGGACAATTCTGAGGAACTTAGGAGAAAGGACGCTGTTGACATCCAGAGAAATCACTGTGGGAGTAGAAACACAGGAGGAAAACAACTGCTTGATCACATGGGTCAATGGGGATATGATCGGGGATGGAGTGCAATTATCAATAATATGGAAATAGGTCTTGATCAGTGACACATGTAGAACTCGGTGGAATTGCACGTCAGATACGTTGGCAGATTCGAGGGGAGAGAAAGAGCAAGAATCATGTAACCATGGAAAATATTCCAATTGAATTAATTAAATAAAATTTTTCAATTAAAAAACATTCTTTACTTTCTGCCTTAGAATTGATGGTAAGCATCTGTTGTGAGGCAGGAGGTGGCTAAGAGGTAGGCAGTTGGGGGTAACTGGCTTCAGGGTCACATAGGTAGGAAGTGTTAGAGGTCATATTTGAACCCAAGACTATTCACAGAGTCACCTAACTGCCCCAGAATGGAAAAAAAGAATTTTTTTAACCCTTACCTTCCACCTCAGGATCAGTTCTGAGATAGTTGAGTGATGAGGACTAGGCAGTCAGAGTTCAGTGACTTACCCAGGATCACACAGTAGGAAGTGCTGCTTCTCTCAAGCCTCCATTGGGCTCTTACAGACTCAGCTTCTAGTGCTGGCTCTGACACTGACAAGGGGCGGGACCTTTGGGCCCCTCCCTTCTCTGTGGGTCAGTTTCCTCCTGTAACTGACCAGAGGTGGGCTCTTTGGTGTGATGTGGCTTTCAGCCCTCTGTGCTCTGCCTTGGGCTGCTCTAGGAGGTGGTGACGTTCAAGGATGTGGCTGTGGACTTCACGAGGGAGGAGTGGCGCCTCTTGTCCCCTGCCCAGAAGGAGCTGTACAAGGAGGTGATGCTGGAGAATGTCCGGAACCTGCTCTCTGTGGGTAAGGAGCCTCTCCCTGCTGCCCGAGTCTGCCATCCTAGGGAATATGGCCCTCAGCAGCAGGCAGGGTTGGGAGCGGTTTTCAGTTATGAGGAAGGGACGAAGGCTGGTATGCCAAGTCCCAGCGCCAGGGCCCTCCTGCTCCCTGCTTCTCCTGTAAAAGGACTTTGCATTGTGACTGGGACCTTGGGGGCTCCCTTTGGTGCTCCTAAAGATTGAGATCAAATGTGTGTTAGAGAATCTCAGACATAGAAGTAATCTCAGAGCTGATTCCATCTCACCTCTCCCTGGCCCGGAATTGGGTCTCCCAAACCCATCTGGGAAATCTGTGCGGGAGGGTTTTCCTCCCACCCTCTTCCCCTCTAATGTGGATCTACTATTGGGGATCTTTTTCTCTTTAACCAGCATAAACTCGTAGCTCACAGCTCCTAGGTGTCCCCAGGAGAAATGGTCTGTCTTTAGTCTTCCTTCTTCTTGCCCTAAGCCTCCAGGAGAACCAGTGAGAAAGGGAGGGAAGGGACAAAGAATTTATAATAATCTGCTTTTGGCCTGGGGCCCTGCTGAGTGTTTTCTCTGTAATATTACGACATTTCTTCCTCACCTTCATCTTCCTAATTCAGAGACACAGTTATCCCCCATTTTGCAGATGAGGAATACTTTCATTTAGGTGGCTTGTTCTGAGGCACCTACTTAGGAGTGGTTTGTGGCCAGATGTAAACTGAAGCCTTCCTGCCTCTAATCCCAGGCTCCAGCCCCTTCCCCTTCTAGCTTCCTCTCATTTCCAGATAATGCAAAATTATGGACTGAGTCCCGCCTTCTCTCAAGAAAATGCCCAGAACCAAGTGTTCTGGTTCCGTATTGGTTCCCCAACCTCCTCCTCCAGCTCCTCTTTCCATCCTAAATGCTGGGGAGACTCTCCTCCAGGGCTCCCACAGGCCCTGCTTGCCTTCCTCTGTCAGGATGAATGGACTGTCTGAGAGATAACATTGGGCCAACGAGGATTGTTGAGTTCCCCAGGAGAAGAGGCAGAGGAGTCTCTGAGAGAAGAGTTCACAAGGTCCAGAGAGGTGTAAGGGAGGGAGGAGCAGGCAGAATGATGGGACAAAAACTGATCCCCCAAGGTCTCTGTGTATGGAGCTTCAGACCCCCCAGAGCACTGACCCTCAAACTCAGTTAAGGAGTTTCTGCCATAATGGACCACAACAGGATGGGGGAGGAGGGCTGTTGCACATTCTGGGTCCCCCAGTAGGGTTAACAGGCACATCCTACCCTGGGCTCCTGCATTACAGACACCGAGGGGTGAAGGAAATCTCCTGTGGGAATCCCATGTGGGAATAGCGTCTCTGAGAGGAGTCACTGGACTTTCCAACCTTTCCCCAAAGTGAACTCACTGACAAGCTTCTCTCCATCCTCCTACCTAACTGATTCCCCATGCCCAGGGCTTCCAGTTCCCCCAGAAGATGTGATCTCTTTTTTGGAGCAGAGGGACACCCCGTGGATGCTGGAGCAAGAAGGCCTGAGGAGCTGCTACCCAGGTGAGGGAGGGGAAAAGAAGTTTGGGAGAGCCAGGGTGACCAGAGACTTTTGTGTGCTCTGGTGAAATCAGGGCTAGATTTGAGGGCAGGAGGACCTGACTTGGAATTCTTTTTCAGAGGTTTTAGCAGAAGCTCCCTTAGCAAGTCACTGAACCCCAGAGCCTCAGTTTCCCCATCTGTAAGATGAGGCTGTTGGACTCCATTTCCTATCACCTCCCTTCATGGGATCAGTCTGTGACCCTCTAAGAGGTCAGTGTTTGGGACTGAAGGGTCTGGAAGTCTCCTGCAGGGGCCAGAAGGGCTGAGCTTATCCCCTCTGAACTCTTTTGTATCAAGAAACATGTATGAGGGTTTGCTCTGTGCCAGGTCCTGGGCTAAGTTAGGGGTCACATTGTAAGGGGGAAAAAGGGTTTTGGGGGTTCAGTATATTAAAAGATATATTTGAACAATTATCAATCCTCAATTAAAAATAATCTCAAGTCAAAATTGACTTTTATGGAAGTTTATTTACAATTAAGAAGAGAGAGAGGAAATAAGGAAATAAGAATCTAATCCAGTAGGTAATTTACTAGGATCCTCTAATTAATCCAGGTAGATCTAATTAACCCTCAGCCAAGAGTCAGAGGGCCAGAGGCCCAGAGGTGAATGAAGCAAAGTTTCATTCACAGAGTCTATTAAAAAAACTTCCTTAAGAGAAGTTCAGGAAGATTCAGTCAGTCATTAAACTCACCAAGGTTTTAGTGTTTCCAGCCAGCACTCCACAAACTGGGAAAACTAGAAGACCTCCTACACTGGCCACTCTCTTCACCAGAACCCCCTCTCACTTACTCAACTCGCTCTTTTTAAAGGGGTCACTCATGTGTCACTTCCTGTGCCTCCCTCCTACTTTGGGTGTCCAATCACAACCGACGCTTCTTGTAGAACTGCCAAGAGGGCAGTCAGTTGACTCTGATTCTTCACCCACTCTAGCACACATGGGTTAAGGACCTCCCATAATTGGAGGTGCTCTCACCTTTGGTGATTAAATCTAAAGATGGGCAGTGTAGACTTAATCTAATTATCACAACATAAGGGCCTGCCTTCATGGAGCTCACCCTCTGCTGGAGCAGACAGCATGCCATCAGTTCTGTAGAAGCCCTCTAGATCCCAGCTCCAGTGCAGCCAATCATGAGAGGGAAGGCTCTGAAGGGAAGGAGCACTAAGAGGAGTCTAATGAGAGGACATGGCCTGGAACTTCAGGAGAGCCAGACTGAGGATTCTGGGGGAAAGTATAGCATAGAAATCAAGGGAAAGGCACCAGCACAACTCACTGCAAATGACCATGTCTAGATGTTTAGCCCTGAACCCGAGGACAGATATTGGACAGTATCTCATGGGGAGGAAAAGATCAAGTGAGACTGTTTGGAGCATTGGGGAGGAATGGTTTCTTGGTTCCCAGAGGAAGAGAGTCATTAGCACATTAGTGTGGGAAAGGTAAAGATGAAAAAACAATGGGAGTCCTGCAGGGAGGAATAGAGGGGCTCAGATGAGGGCTCAGATGGGCTTCTTTGCCCATAGAAAGAGATTTTCTTTAGCTAGAAGAATGACCTTTTCCTCTGATCCTGAGGCCAGAAAGGAAAAGAGGCAGCTGAGCTAGGTGAGATGTGGAGGATAAGAGAGCTCTGCAGAGAGGTCCAGCTTTTGTTCAGTGAAAGATGAAGCCAAGTTCTCAGCTCAGAAGGTGAGGCACCAGGTGGGAGGAAGCCATGAAGGAGGCTGGAGACCAGGTAAATATATGGGGAAAGCTACTGTTGTGAGTGGCAAAGGGAATCCATGAGGGAGATGTCACAGGATTGCCTTGCCATTGTGAGGACCCAGCTGATGTCAGGGAGCCTCAATGTAGCATGGAACCAGGCAGCTGGTTTCCTGATTTTCCTTCTCTCCATTGACCTGCAGCCCATGAGCAACAGTGAAGACTGCTGGATTACTTAGAAGCGATCCAAGGCTAAGCTTTCCCTAAATCATCAGCCCAGACCCTTTCCTGGTCTCTGGGGCTCAGTGTTTGTCCTGTTCTTTGACAACGAGGAGACCACAACACCTCACTTTAGGGAGATGAGAGCCTAGATAGAAGCCTCTGGGATCCTCAGGATTGGGTCTGCTCTAGTTCCAACAGAGTTACTATTCACTGCTGAGAAATAAAAACAAGAGAGGGACAGAAACATGGCTCAGGCCAGAGCATGCATTTGACTTCCAGGAGAGAGACCAGAATACAAGGATCCTGGTAGAGGTTAGACCCGATGGAATCCCTAGACCCAGTCAGTAAACATGTATTAAATTATTAATATGTTCTAGGAACCATGCTAAGCCCTGAGCATACAAAGACAGGGAAACACCAGTCTGCGCTGTTCTAGAGCTCACAATCTAGGACCCAGACATGGAGGTGGTTTGGAAAGAAGCAACTGATCCTAAATCTCACTCTGAGATGATCCAGGGAGAAACAAGTGTTGGGGAATGGAAATGCATTTAATTCAACAGGAAAATCAGGAACTAGAAGAGTGAAGAGAAGGACAGTTTAAGGAGAAAAGCAATCAGAGCAGGAAATCATCCAAATTGTAATGATAAAAATAGACATCACCATTTGCATATGGCCCCTTGTATGTGTCATACACTTTATAAATATTATGATGTCCGTGTTATCCTTGAGGAGCCTGAGGCCAGCAGAGCTTCTGTGACTTGCCCAGGGTTAAAAGTCCTACCAAGTTTCTGACTTATGATGAGAATGCACCACCATCTATATTGGGATTTTTAAGAAGAATATCATGAAAATGCCAGTATCTATATAAGGTGGGAAATAGGAAGAGGATTGTACAAACTTTCTTGCCCATTTCCTTACAAAAGGATCATGGACTCAACGTACTGTGTGAGACATATTTTTAAATATGGGAAATGCCATGTATTTGTTTAAATTGTATTTAGCAGAAGGATTTTATTTTAGTGAAAGGAGGCATTTAAAGAATAATAATGGCTGCTCTCAAGGAGTAGGGAACAGAACAGAATCGCTTATGCCTTGGATAAATGCAGAAAAGTGCTGACTTTCTTCATCTGATCTCAGATACTGGAACAAAAAAATAAGGTCGAAAGCAGTCATGAAGGGAATTACATAATGCTTACAGACAAGGTAGATAATGAAGTAATAGGAATATTTAGTCTCCATGCACCAGTGGTGTCATACCTAGGAAGAGAGGATTGAATGTATAGATAATGAAAATGAAAGCAAAACAATTGAAAGTGAATTGTCTAGTGCTGTGGACAGAGAATGCCCAGCCTCAGGATTTGGTCTTAGCTGCCAGGATTTCATGTCAAGTCACTCATCCAGCCTTTCTGAGATCATGATCTGAGTTCTGAATGTAATAAATAAATTTAAAAAAAGATTTGTTATGAAGAGCCAATGAGATTATATGAGAGGCTCTTTGTTATTTAGATTGCTCTTTAGCTTTGAGGCAATGGCATTTTCAAAGGATGAATTGTGCCCATTTAAATTGGAAGCCTTTACTTCTTACCTGAGGAAATAGGATATAAAGCTATTTGTGTTCTGACAGTTGAGGAAAGGAGATAGAGTTATATATGTCTATATGTCACTCTATATGTATGTTTTACTATTTCTTTCTTTTAGAAGGAGAGATCAGACCTGAAATGAAGGAAAATCCAATAGAGGTGAGTCTTCCTGTGGAAGAAATGGACCTTCAAAGATTCGTGAGTGATGGTCCCGATAACTTTACTTCCAGGGAATTCTGTGTTGCGCCTCAAAATTCATCTCATATTGAACATCAAAGAATGCACACCAAGGAAAAATCTAGTGAAAGTAATCAATGTAGAAAGACTTTTATGCGCAAGACTAGTCTTGCTGGACATCAGAGAATCCGCTCTGATGAGAGACCTTATGAATGCAAGGAATGTGGAAAGACATTCAGTCAGAACTCCAAACTTGCTGTACATCAGAGAATCCACACTGGAGAGAAACCTTATGAATGCAACCAATGTGGAAAGGCATTCCGTCAGAGCTCCAGTCTTGCTAAACATCAGAGAATCCACACTGGGGAGAAACCTTATGAATGCAACCAGTGTGGAAAGGCATTCCGTCAGAGCTCCAATCTTGCTTACCATCAGAGAATTCACACTGGGGAGAAACCTTATGAATGCAACCAATGTGGAAAGGCATTCAGTCGGAGTGAGTATCTTGTTCTACATCAGAGAATGCACACTGGTGAGAAGCCTTATGAATGTAACCAATGTGGAAAGGCATTCAGTATGAGCTCCCATCTTGCTGTTCATCAGAGAATTCACACTGAGGAGAAACCTTATGAATGCAAGGAATGTGGAAAGACATTCAGTCGGAATGAGTATCTTGTTCTACATCAGAGAATCCACACTGGGGAGAAACCTTATGAATGTAAGCAATGTGGAAAGGCATTCCGTCAGAGCTCCAATCTTGCTTACCATCAGAGAACGCACACTGGGGAGAAACCTTATGAATGTAACCAGTGTGGAAAGACATTCAGTATGAGCTCCAGTCTTGCCGTACATCAGAGAACACACACTGGGGAGAAACCTTATGAATGCAACCAATGTGGAAAGACATTCACAGTGTACTCCACTCTTGTTCTGCATCAGAGAATCCACACTGGAGAGAAACCTCATGAATGCTACCAATGTGGAAAGACATTCAGTCGGAGTAACTATCTTGCTGTACATCAGAGAATCCACACTGGAGAGAAACCTTATGAATGCAACCAGTGTGGAAAGACATTCAGTAGGAGTAACTATCTTGCTGTACATCAGAGAATCCACACTGGAGAGAAACCTTATGAATGCAACCAATGTGGAAAGGCATTCGGTATGAGCTCCCATCTTGCTGTTCATCAGAGAATTCACACTGGGGAGAAACCTTATGAATGCAACCAGTGTGGAAAGACATTCAGTCGAAGTAACTATCTTGCTGTACATCAGAGAATCCATACTGGGGAGAAACCTTATGAATGCAACCAATGTGGAAAGACATTCAGTATGAGCTCCAGTCATGCTTACCATCAGAGAACGCACACTGGGGAGAAACCTTATGAATGTAACCAGTGTGGAAAGACATTCAGTATGAGCTCCGGTCTTGCCATACATCAGAGAATCCACACTGGGGAGAAACCTTATCAATGCAATCAATGTGGAAAGACATTCAGTCAGAGCTTCGGTCTTGCCATACATCAGAGAATCCACACTGGGGAGAAACCTTATGAATGCAACCAATGTGGAAAGACATTCAGTATGAGCTCTAGTCTTGCTTACCATCAGAGAACACATACCGGGGAGAAACCTTATGTATGTAATCAGTGTGGAAAAGCATTCAGTGTGAGCTCCAGTCTTACAGTACATCAGAGAATCCACACTGGGGAGAAACCTTATGATTGCAAACAATGTGGAAAGACATTCAGTCAGAGCTCAGGTCTTGCCATACATCAGAGAATCCACACTGGGGAGAAACCTTATAAATGCAACCAATGTGGAAAGGCATTCCATCAGAGCTCCAGTCTTGCAGTACATAAGAGAATCCATACTGGGAAGAAAACTTAAAAATGCAAGCTATGTGGAAAGATGTTCACCTGCAGCTCCAGTCTTGCTATCGTGTGAAGGAAATTTACCCTCACCCCTTTCTGGGGCAGCATACCTGGCGTTGAGCCAGAACTTGACTCAGAGGCAAGGACTGTGTGATGGAAACCTTTGAGTGAGGATAGAATGGCAGCAGGAAAAGGGCAGCAATAGAATGGAGACATCATAAGGCAGGGGCAGGGTGATGTCCCCTGTTCTGGCTCCCTAGGAAGCCCAAAGTAGAAATCCATGGTTGGCTCCTGAGATGAGATTGTGAGAGTTAGTAGGCACAGAAAAGGTTTGATAAACTAAGGCAAGAGCAGATGTCCAAGCTCTTCGCTTTCTGTTTTGTTGTTGGCTGGACTTCCCTGTGAGCATGATGGCCACAGAATAGCAAGCTATTCTGGAGCAGTGAGGAAAGTATATTTCTCTCCTATTTTTCCATCTCTTTACCCTACTACCTTAGATAAAATATAATTAATTTAGGGCCAGTCTCATAATTCTCCCTCTTATACAGTACATCATAGAAATCACAGACACACTGAGCTCTCACCTTGCTCAAAATCAGACAATTCACTCTAGTATGTCATAAGATCTCCTAAGATTAGGTCCAAATGGGCATATGGATTAGACCTAAAGTGTGATCCCATAAGCAAATTAAGGGAGCGTAGAATAATTTACCTTTCAGACAGGAAGAATTTATGACCAAATAAGAGATAACATTATGAGGTATAAAAAGATAATTTTTATTATGTTAACTTCAAAACTTTGTACAAATAAAACTTATGCAACTAAGATTAATTTGTTTTACAATATATCCAATTAAATACTTTAGTTTTTAAGCGTTTTAACTCTATTCTCGAATGCCTTAATTCATCATTTCATAGCATCCAGATCTAAAGAGGAGTTAATTTAGGAAGGAACTAATGTCTTCACTCTATAGAAATAAATAGTAATTAGCATCATTTCTTATATAAGGTTTTCCAAAAAATTCCTATGAAGAAAAAATTAAAAGTTAAGAAATGGTATTGTGGATTTCAAATATGAAATTAAATTTTTGACATTCCAATGACTTCTATTCAGTTAAATGCATTAGTAAAACAATTGTCTTACATAGAAAATCACCACATATCTATCAGCTTCACACTCTGGACTGATTGTACCCAGAGGCCAGTATAACTACTATTTCTAAATCTATCAGTTACATATAAAATTTTAAGCCTATTTTGCATTAAAATCTGTGCTACATATGTGGCAAAGATTTATCACACCAGTACAGAACGCCAAATTAAATAGGTTGGTTTGGAGGAGGCCAGACTCCCAATAAAGCCGGACCATGGTACAGATCAAGAGCAGAGACCCCAAGCCTTAGGAGTTGGCTTTTTTATGCCAAGAAATCTGATGATGCAGTGACAGAAAATACAGCCACAATGAAAATAGAATGGGTGCAAAATCGTTCATATGGGCATCTTCTTAATGCTGAAAGTGCTGATTAATCTGGTAAATGTAAAAAAATATCACTATGGGTGGTAACTTTGATGATTATGGTGGAATAATAGGAGTCAGCAGTTTTAACTTTTTGATATGTGAAAACAAGAGTAGGCCTCCACCTCCTGTGTGACTTGTCTTGTTCTACAAATAACACCATCCTTCCTCCTTTTGTCTGATCATCTTGTTATACACCCAAGAGGGGTGTGGTAGGATTTATGGAATCTCCTGGATTACAGGCTTATGGTCAGGACATAAACAAGATTTGGTACCACCCCAAACTAATTTTCTTAACTAATGTTTATAATTTTATAAACTATATTATTTGACTACAAACTCAAAACTAATGATTGTGTTATAAAAATATTCATAAAGGCTAGTCCTATTATAGTGATAAAAAGGGGGGTTTCACCCTCACACATACAAGGTCAAATATAATTATCCTAATAAGAAAGCATGTAAATTGAAGTGCTACTACATTATAATTGATTTTAGGAGAGTCCCATCAAACCTAGATTCATTCTTATAAATGGTACTCTACAGAACCTTTTCTCAGGAGACATTTGCTGTCAGCACCCCTAATGACAGGACCTCTACTTTCAGACTAGTCTTCTACCCAGGGTTTATGGCTATCTGCCTGCTCAGTTGGAGGGTCTGAGTCCTAAATGTGGAGGAGGGAAAGAAGCAGGTGTTGAAGAGATAGGGAAAGTGGAGCACCAGAGATGAGCCCAGGTAGAAAATTCAAGCTCTGGGGCAAAATTGAAGGCCTGAGGAAAAATGAGATCTAGGACCCTCAGAAGGAAAGTACTAAAAGTTTTAGGGAACAAGAGAAACTTCTCAGAAAGTGAGTTGCTACCTGAGAAGACTGAATCCAAGAGGTTGAGGTGAGCATAGAGGACATAGTCCTTTTTTTAAATAATATTTTTAATAATATTTTATAATAATATAATATAAATAATAATATTTAATAATAAGTTAATAATTTAATAATAATTTTTGTTCTGAATATTTTCCCAGTTACATGTTTCATGTTCCTTCACTCTCCCCCAAACCTCTGTAACCCCCCTTAGCCAATGCACAATTCCACTGGGTTTTACATGTGTCGTTGATTAAGACCTAATTCTATATTATTGATAATTGGACTATAGTTATCGTTTAGTGTCTTCATCCCCAGTCATATCCCCATCAGCCCATGTGTTCAAGCTGTTGTTTTTATTCTGTGTTTCTACTCCTACAGTTCTTCCTCTGAATGTGGCTAGTTTTCTTTCTCCTAAGTCCCTCAGCCTTGCTCTGGATCCTTGCACTGCTGCTAGTAGAGAAGTCTGTTATGTTCGATATGTATCAGTCTCTGTGTACAATGTTCTCCTGGATCTGCTCCTTTCACTCTGCATCAATTCCTGGAGGTCATTCCAGTTCACATGGAATTTGGAGGACTTATTCCAAGCAGTGGAGTCAACTAAGGAAAAGGCGGAGTTAGAAGATGGAGGGTCTTGACCAAGAATCATCCAGGAGGCTGGACTCACTGGATCAGAGACAGAATAAAGAGGAGTTCTCATGGGAAAAACATATCCAAGTTTGTAGAAGAATCTCAGCCCAAGAATGGGAGATTCGAATTCTGTTCAATTTGTTTTTTAAACCCTTACCTTCCATCTTGGAGTCAATACTGTGTATTGGCTCCAAGGCAGAAGAGTGGTAAGGGTAGGCAATGGGGGTCAAGTGACTTGCCCAAGTTCACACAGCTGGGAAGTGTCTGAGGCCAGATTTGAACCCAGGACCTCCTGTCTCTAGGTCTGGCTCTCAATCCACTGAGCTACCGAGCTGCCCCGAATTCTGTTCAATTTGTAAGAAAAGAATTTTATTTGAAGAAGAAGAAATAGTTTATGGGTGCATAATAACTGGTGGAATAGTCTGGAGGCTAATCAGGTAGCCTCAGGGCTGATGGACAAGGCCAGGGTCTAGTAGAGTAGCCTCTTTGCAGCTGATTGTATAGAGTAGCAACTCTGTTGTACAATGGCAACTTCATGTACGGATTAGCAGCCACAAGGCAATTTCCCAGCTCTGTATTAGGGTTGGCATATCTATTAGGGCCAGGGAGCTCGTCATCTCCCATTGCAGAGAAATCTTCACCTTTCCTGAAAACCCTGAAAGGGGGGCAAGGCCGAATTCAGGTGCAAGTGTGTTTCAGGGTGTGATGTCATAGGGAATAAGGAGCATGTGCAAATTTGGGGGATTCCTCTGGAATGCCAGAGCCCCAGTGCACGGCCCCTTGTGCCACACTGTCCACCTTGTCATCATTGGTCAATGTGGGAGAGGTCTGCCTGTCATTCTGGAATGAGAACATGGGGTGGGGGACGTGGCACACTGGAGAACCACTATAGGTAGTTAATGGTGTTACAGTTTTGAGGATAATATGAGTCCTTAATAAAACCAATTAGGCACAAAACTGATGCCGAGTACAGAATATTTCAGATCCCGCACACAGAGTTGGTAACAACTATCTGCAATTCATGTTTGACTGATTCTGAAACTACAGGTTTTGTAGTTGATGTTTAACCAGGTTTACCTAGTGAGAAATGCAGGATTTCAGAGACTGAGGGGCCCTTTCCTTTCTATCCCTCAGTGCCTGCTATGAGCCCGCATCAGAGTGAAGGATAAAAAGTCTGGAAAGAGGGTTGGGGAATTGCCTATGATGAAGGGCAGGGCTTGGCAAGTAGAGGCTGGCAGAATCTTGAGGTTCTGACCCAGGGTACCATTGGAGGGAAGGGCCCAACCTGGGGCTTCAGAGGCTGGGCAGAGTGGGGCTCTTAGGTCTGCAAAGACCCACCCAGAGTGGGCTGGATGTATGCGAGACCCTGAGAAGCTGAGATCACTCTGCGTTTTGGAAACCAACTCTTCAGGTGCAGGTCCCAAGCAAGTCTTGTAACATCCATGATCTTAAGTAGGGTTAAAGCTGCCTCACAGAATTCCACAGTGCCCCCCAGAACTCCAGGAGAGGGGGCAGATGGGGCAGTTAAGAACCTGGGTATAAAAAGCCAGGACACCCAACTTGCAAAAACACTTTGGACACTGTTTTGGGGGGTTCAGGGAGCTGGGAAATAGGTGGCTCTTTTTGTTAGCTTATCTCTGACCGCAGGGAGCAGAGTGTTACTTGACTGGTTTTCTCCACAGAGATTATACCAGGCTGTGAGCACTGGGAAAATTACTTCACTTACAGGATCTCAACTAATCTCTATTTCAAACAGATCTTCAATCAAAGTTCCCTTCACCATCTTAAACTTAGTAACATTAGATTAGGAGAAAGGCTAGTTAGTGAGTGAGTGAGATAAAAGTTAAGTTATTCAAAAAGCCAACAAGTTTATTGGAGATTGTAGATAGCTTACCTCCTCCTCATTCCTAAAATCCACCTCCCCTCTCCCTGTTTTCCTGAAATTAATAAATCCCTTTCTTAGTTGGATTTGAGAGCCTATGTGAAGTTATACTAGGATATACTTACCATCTACATACATCACCCAAGCAAAATCTTCAACTAAGCAAGCAACGGTGCAGTTTTTATCCTGAGAGCAAGTCTGTATTGAAGACAACTTGAACCTTCACTGCCCCAGGGTTTAGGGAATAGTCTTAAACAGTGGGAGTGGCTAATCTCAGTAGGATTATTTCCTATCAATCTACTGATTTAGCCCTGGATTAGTCCAGCTTGTTCAGCCTCCATTACTTGACCTAAAGGAGATTCAGTTAACTGTTATTTCCTTCTACTCTAACTGCTTCAAGAGGGGAAAGGGGAAGAATTCTATTCACTCCTACCCCTCCCCCTTGCTAGCATAGCAGCAGCATCCTTGCTCTGACTCCATTACTAACCATTGCTAATCTGACCTAATTCAACAGTCTCTGGGCCAGGAACCCAGAAAGCACCAGACTTCTGCTAAGGCTCCCCTTTCCTCTGAGCTTCATTCTCCACTTCTTACCTCTTGGTGAGCATCTTCTGAGACAATCTGGAACACGACTCTCTCCTAGAACTGATTATTGGCTATCCACACTCACATTCACAGACCAAATGCCACAGGGCACCATCCCCAATTTTACCATTGAGTCACACTTTCCCTTCACATATCACCTGTACCAGCACAGGTGTCCTATATCCCTATCCCAGCTCTTGGTCAGAGGTTTGGTGATACTGCCCCCATCACAGGCCACTGTGAATTCTTAATTCTGAAGTGGGGCCAGCTATGCCTCCTTCTTTGGGTGCTCAGGAGGAAATATCAGGATTGGTATTCAGAAGGTGGCAGAAACCATTTTAATAAGACCCAGAGACAAGTAGTGAAGAGTAGAAAGGGTAAAACTCCTTCTTTGCTTATTTGCTATCTGGAAGATTTAGAGTTCGAATTTCGACCTTCGTGGTCGCCAAATTGTAAATATTAAAAATAATAAAGGCTGGTATAAATATATAAATTAGTATTTTAATTAAAGCCATGCTGATAGATAAAATCATTAGACCACGCACTTGTAAGCATTCAAAACTGCCGCCTCCATTTTGTTTCCTGTCTCTACCTGCCAAATCTGCTGGCCAAGACCCTACTAGCAAAGAAGAGCACTCCCTCCTAACCCAGGAGATTTAAACTCTTCCTTCGTCGACGTAGACCTCCCCATGCCCCAAAGACCAGGAAACGGAAACCCGTTGGACCACGGGAAATTTAGTTTGATACATTTCCCAAATTTCACTTTTACAATGGTAGCCTAGCAGTACCAGATATTAAACAATTCTATAAAGCAGTGGTCATCAAAACAATATGGTAGGGGGAAGCTGGGTAGCTCAGTGGAGTGAGAGTCAGGCCTAGAGACAGGAGGTCCTAGGTTCAAACCCGGCCTCAGCCACTTCCCAGCTGTGTGACCCTGGGCAAGTCACTTGACCCCCATTGCCCACCCTTACCAATCTTCCACCTATGAGACAATACACCAAAGTACAAGGGTTAAAAAAAACAAACAATATGGTACTGGCTAAGAGACAGAAGGGAGGATCAATGGAATAGACTTGGGGTTCAATAAACCCGACGACCCTGCTTCTGGGGTAAGAAGTCACTATTTGACAAAAACTGCTGGGAATGTCGGAAAACAGTTTGGGGAAAACTAGGTTTAGATCAACATCTTACACCCTATACCAAAATAAATTCAAAACGGGTAAATGATGTAAATATGAAGGGGAAATCATAAATAAATTAGGTGAACTTAGATTAGCCTACCTCTCAGATCTGTGGCAAAGAAAGGAATTTAAGACCAAGCAAGAGACAGAGAACATTACAAAATGTAAAATGAATGACTTTAATTATATCAAATTTAAAAGGTTTTGTACAAACAAAACCAATTCACCTAAAATTAAAAGGAAAGCAACAAACTGGGAGAACATTTTTATAAAAAAACTCTCTGGAAAAGGTTTAATTTCCCAAATATATAAGGCACTAAGTCAAATTGACAAAAAATCAAGCCATTCCCCAATCAACAAATGGTCAAGGGACAGGAATAGACAGTTTTCACATGACGAAATCAAAACTATCAATAAGAACCTGAAAAAGTGTTTTAAAACCCTCCTGATTAGAGAAATACAAATTAAAACAATTCAGAGACTGGGGGCAGCTGGGTAGCTCAGTGGTTTGAGAGCCAGGCCTAGAGACGGGAGGTCCTAGGTTCAAATCCGGACTCAGCCACTTCCCAGCTGTGTGACCCTGGGCAGGTCACTTGACCCCCATTGCCTACCCTTACCACTCTTCCACCTATAAGTCAATATACAGAAGTTAAGGGTTTAAAATTTAAAAAAAAGAAAAGAAAAAAAAAACAATTCAGGTACCACCTCACACCTAGCTGATTGGCCAATAGTACAGCAAAGGAAAGTGATAAATGTTGGAGGGGATGTGGCAAAATTGGGACACTAATACACTGCTGGTGGAGTTGCAAATTGATCCTACCATCCTGGAGGGCAATTTGGAACTTTGCACAAAGGGATTTAAATGACTGCCTGCCCTTTGACCCAGCCATAGCACTACTGGGTTTGTACTCCAAGGAGATAATAAGGGAAAAGACTTGTACAAAAATATTTATAGTCACACTCTTTGTGGTGGCAAAAAATTGGAAAACGAGGGGTGTCCATCAATTGAGGAATGGCTGAATAAATTGTGGTATCTGTTGGTGATGGAATATTATTGAGCTGAAAGGAATAAAGTAATGGAGGAATCTCATGTGAATTGGAATGACCTCCCAGAATGGATGCAGAGTGGAAGGAGCAGAACCAGGAGAATCTTATACACAGAGACAGATACACTGTGGTACAATCAAATGTAATGGACTTCTCTACTAGCAGCAATGCAATGACCCAGGACAATCCAAAGGGACCTATGAGAAAAATGCTATCCACATCTAGAGACTGAACTGTGGGAGTAGAAAAGCAGAAGAAAAACATGATCAATCACATACTGTGATGGGGATGTGATTAGGGTTTTGATGTTAAAGGATTACTTTACTG
The DNA here is from genome assembly GCF_016433145.1 of Gracilinanus agilis. NCBI lineage: Eukaryota > Metazoa > Chordata > Mammalia > Didelphimorphia > Didelphidae > Gracilinanus > Gracilinanus agilis. The sequence continues at coordinate 798,468,985 of NC_058130.1, read as the reverse complement.
AAAATATGAATAACATAGAAATAGGTTTTGAACAATGACACATGTATAACCCAGTAGAACTGCTTGTTGGCTTTGGCAGGGGGGCGGAGAGAGCACATTTGGTGGGGGAGGGGGAAAGAGTCATGACTCATGTAACCATGGGAAAATATTCTAAATAAAAATTAGGGGGAAAAAGAACCACAGACCCTCCCTCCCCAAAAAATAGTATAGCCTTCAAATTCTTAGCAGAGAAATGAAAGGACTTAAGGAAGAAAGGACTTAAGGAAGAAAAAGTACTAGTGGAGGACCTCAACTTTCCCCTCTCAGGACTAGATAAATCTAATTTAAAAATAAATAAAAAGTAAAGGAAGTGAATAAAATTCCAGAAAAGTGAGATTTAATAAATCTCTGGAGAAAATTGGATGGGGATAAAGAGAAATATGACTCCTTTTCAGTAGCACATAGTACATATTCAAAAATTGACCATATTCAAGGTCATAAAAACTTCACAACCAAATGCAAAAAAGCAGAAATAATAAATGCATCCTATTCAGATCATGATGGAATAAAAATTATAATGAGTAACAATTCATGGAAAGGCAAAAAATTAATTAGAAACTAAATAATATTAATTCTTCAAAAGGGGTGGGCCAAAGAACACATTTTAGAAACAATCAATGATTTAATTAAAGAGAATGACAATGAGGAGACAACATCTCAAAATTTATGGGATACAGCCAAAGCAATATTTAGGGAAATTTTTATTCTGTTTATATCAATGTAAAAGAGAAAAAGCGAATCAATGAACTGGACATGCAACCAAAAAAATGAGAAAAAGAAAAAATTGGCAATCTCCAGTTATAGACCAAATTAGAAATCCTAAAAAACAATGGGAAAATTAACACAATTAAAAGTAAGAGAACTAGTGAACTAATAAATAAGACAAGTGGTTGGTTTTATGAAGGAGAATAAAAAATTGATAGAATATTGGTTAATTTCATTGTTCAAAAAAGGAAAGAAGAACATCCAGTTACCTGTATCAAAAATGAAAAGGTTAACTACAGCTCCAATGAAAAGGAAGTTGAAGCAGTCATTAGGAACTACTTGCCCAATATATGACAATACATCTGACAATCTAAGGAAAATGAATGAATATTTATAAAAATATAAACTTCCCAGGTTAATAAAAGAGGAAATGGAATAGTTAAAAAATCCTGTCTCAGAAAAATGAAATTGAACAGGCCATCAATGAACTCCCTAAGAAAAAATCGCCAGGTCCAGATGGATTCACAAGTGCATTCTATCAAACATTTAAAAAACAATTAATCCCAATACTATATAAACTCTTTGATAAAATAAGTATAGAAGGAGTCCTGCAAAATCCTTTTTATGATACTAATATGGTATTGATACCTAAGCAAGGAAGAACAAAACCAGAAATAAAATTATAGACCAATTTCCTTAATGACTATCAATGCTGAAACCTTAAATAATAAATACTAGCAAAGAAACTACAGCAATCTAACACAAAGATTATTCACTATGACCAGATGGGATTCATACCAAAATCCCAAAAATCATAATAGCCCATTTGATGGCAACTGAAAACAAACCCATTTCCTGCAGCCATGAGAGGTTCCATCAACTATTATTAGGATTCACATGAGTCTCTATAGCTACTTGCTGTGTGTCATTTAAAAGCTTTTGAAGCTCATGGATATTTGTCACAAGTTCTCCAGATCTATTTACATAAGCACAACAAAACTGATTTATAAAGGTACATGCACCTCCCTATGAAGCTGTGAGCATGTCAAGGGCCAGCCACTTTTCTAAAATCATTTTTAGTGAGGAGTCCATCTTTTCCTGTAGATAAGATTTGGCCTTAATAGTTTGGGAGATGGCTTCAGTTCTGTCTTGAGCCAATCTTTCAGCCTCAGCTGAGATATTTCTAACCAAGTCTATTACTGCCATCATTCCCAAATTTGGCAGAAGAGCCCAGAAAACCTCTGTCCTGCTGATGAAGAAGCTACTGAATTTGGTCTAGACATTTTGGGTCTAGAATGCCACCAAGAGCCTAGATTTCTAGCTGTAGCTATCTGACCAATACCTAAACCACAAGTACCATACTATCTTGGTGAAAGGGTAGAGTAAGTTGAAGAGTTACAAATAAAAACCATCCAGGGGTCACCAAGTCCCATGGGAAATCTTCCCTCCTCCAGGAGGAGATTGTAATTGCTGTAAAAGGCATGTATTTATACATCCCATCCATTACATTTTTAAACTGTAATCTAGCACATATAAATGTAGAGGTAGAGAATGGAATGGTGCAGTTGCACTTCACTTTGTCACTCATGTACTTACTACTACTCAATGGACTCTTACCTCTTGTTACACACAAGTAACAAGGTAGGCAAATGATCAGTCAGAGGTAGTGATGCTCCTAGATATCTGAAAATTATTTCTTAAGACCCATTAAAATCAATTGAGTTTTTATCTCATTAAATTCTTTAAAGGTCACTGACATAAGTTGTAACCATTTTGATGGAGCCCATCTATCCTCATCTATGTGACAGTTACTAAAGGCAAAAGGAGCAAAAGGCTGTTTAGGCAGCATGTGACCTCCTTGCCTTGCAAGCTGTGATAATGTCTCATTACTGTAGACTGGAATTGTTGCCCATGACAAGATAGAGCTCTGATGAATCTGGTGACAAACCCAGCATCCATAAAGGCCTACGGCTTTCCCACAAAAAAGAGTTTGTCCAACTTGTCTACGAACTTGTAAAATGGTATTATCTCCAGTCCAGTCATCAGAGTGGGGTACAAATAAAGACAATGTAATGGAACATATGGTTAATGACCAAAACCCATTAACTGAAAGTGACATAGTGTAATGGAATATTTTAGATTAGATTAATATGTTAATTTAAAAACAAGATTGAATCTTAAAACAATCAGTCGATCCAATATATATGACAGGATTAATGTCAATAAAAGTTACCTGTTGTAAGATTTAAATTTAGGTTTTACTCAATATAAAAGTTATAAAAGTGGTCGCCAATGATGAACTATTAGCCCCTAAGTCAAAATGACTGTTAGCAGCTTTTATTTACAACAAGGTAGAGATAGTGAAAGTGGGAAATATAAGAAGGAGACAAAGCCTGATCTTAGCCTACCAGCCCAAGTTCTGTTCCAGTGAAGTCTGGCTCAGCCCTTGGCAGGGGCTTCCCCAAGTCCCCGTCTCCACATGGATTTCCCAGTAGTTCTCAGCCAAAAGTCCCAGTGGTGTCTTCAGCCAGAGTTCCACAAACACAGACTCTTCCTGAAGCTCCAGTCACTCACCCAGCAAGCCTCGCCAGAACGATTCCAGGAAGAGGTGACTGCCTCCAAGAATCTCCCTTCAGCTCAGCTCACCAATACACAGAGAGAGCCTGAATGGCCAGGCTGACCTTTATAAAGCAGTTTTCTCAATGTCACTTTCCATCTCTCCTCCTTTCCACAGGAACCAATCACAGCCTTATATTTGCCCAGCACTGCCCAGGGGGGCAGTGTCTGTGGGATCTACCTCTCGTCCTTTGAGGCTATAAACTCTTATCAGAAAGACTCACATGTTTCTGACTGATTGAGTTAAAAGAATGGAGCTCTCTAAGTACTTGATTGAGTTAAGATGAAGAAATTTCCTTTCACAATCCCTCCTGTGATTCTATTGGGAGATGAGCATGTTGAAATCTCCCAGATCAACATGCCTATTCTCCCCAGTGAATCATTTCACATAACTAATTTATACCTCTAAAGATCTTCTAGCTAGAGGTACATACAATATTGCACTTTCTAAGGAGAAATTACAATAGTTGGAAATAAGAATGAAATAAAAGAGAGAGAAAGCAAAAACGATGATTGAAAGATGCATTGACAAAAAGCCAAATAGGGGCAGACACCTTTGGCATAAGAGTTTACATTCAAAATATATGTGTTCAAGCCCCTTCAGTTTGGTTGGCTACATCCCAAAGTTCATTCTGGATCTTCTGGTGCAGGGTAGGCTCCTTTAAGGCACCTTCTCCAAACAGTTCACTTTCTTCATTTGAGGAGTTAGCAAACTTCTTTTCCTGAAAGTTCTCTCAAAAATATTTTAAATCTTGGATTTTATGAAAATTATACAATCCCCCCTGAGGAGGGTATTGACCAACGCCTGGATCAACTCAGGAAACATGGTTGAGTTATGGGGTGCACAAGTCAATTGTCAAAAGAAAAACCAAAAACAAAATAGGAGAAAAAATTAAATTTTAGGAGAAGAAAATCTCAAAATCTATGTATATAAAGTTATGAGTAAAGAAGAATAAATCCATAACAGGTGGAGCTTTTGACTACATCTTTAATATCTTCATGATTCATTTATATCTGGAACCCTTCACCCTTCTGGGTTTTCCTCTCTGGGGACCAAACAAACAAGATCAAGCATGACCACCCTTCCCATGCTGGATTCTCCCAAGAGAGTTTAAAAAAAAACAACCAAAAGCTCCCCGTGCCTCCCCTCGCCCTCACCTCCAGTTATTGTTGTGGGAGAGCACATCTGTCTTACATAAGCCTGAGTGATGGAGATGAGGGGATGCGCAGTGCAGCCACCCTAGGGCTGCAGGGCCAGAGGGCATACAGAATCCCAGTTTTACCAGGAGCTCTCTCGCCAGGCTTTCCCTCAGGCTGTTACCCAAGCTTCATCTTGGTTCTTTGGAGGAGGAAGAGGGCAGGAGACTCTAGGAGATAGAGAGGGAGGGAAGGAGGGCACAGATGCAGGTGGGAAGGGGGGGCTCTCAGATGCCCAGCCTGATAGGTGGTGGCCCAGGGGGAATCCACACCCTGGGGTGGGGTTTAGAGGTCTGGGAGGAGTCTAGGGAGAGAGAGGGGGGGGCATTCCAACCCTGAGAGATTCCACAGGAAGGATGTTAGAATTGGGGGAGAAGAGGAGAGGCAGGCAGGGGCCTGAGGTCCTGGCCCAGCATGTGACTGGAGGAAAGGGCCCACCCTGAGGTGTTGGGACTGGGGGGACCCTCCCAGTGTAGACTGGCTGGGCCTGGAACTCTTGCTGCTGGGCCACCCTTCATCCCCTGGACCTGAAATTTCTGCCTGGGCAGGTTCCAGGTGGGTCTGAGCCAGGATCTCCTCCCAGCTCCTGCCCATGCTGGCCACCCTGGCCATGGGGCCTGTGGACCCTCCAACAGAACCCCAAAGAGCTCTGGGCTCAGCATCAGCCTATGTCTTGAATCCCCTGGAAAAGAGAGGCAGAGAGGAGCAGAGATGAGCTGTCCAGAGTCCACCTGGAGCTCAGGAGTCAAGGATGGCTGTTCTGGTGAGCTCAGGGCGCCCCCAGGCTGGTGGCCCCTAATTCAGGCCCTGGAAGGGAGAGGCTTTAGTTGGGGGGGAACCTTTTGGGGTCCCAACAGGTGTCCCACCTCAGGGAGAGTGTCCTCCAGGGCCCCCAGGAGCACAGCTCCCCCCTAGGCCTGTCTCCTGGCTGAGCTCCCACCCCTTCATCCTTCCAGCTTCCTAATCACTTCCCCCCATGTCACCCTCCTGTGGGAAGCCAATAAGAGTAACAGAGTCTCAAATAGATAAAAATCTAAGACTCCTCTTTTGACCCCTTTTATGATCCACACCTTTTCTTATTGGAAAAACATTAGAGCCTCATTGGAAAATTTTGAGTCCTTAGCAAACCAACAGTTACCAAGTTAATAATTTCTCTCCTTGATAATTAAAATGCCTGAACTCCAAAAAATATACTACTTAGACAATTGAGGTCAGAACCAGACAAAGCTAGACAAGACTTTATCTGACCGGGTGCAAGCCTGTAAATCAAGAGCACAGGACTCAATTATTTAGGGTCTCTATGAAATATATTTCTGCTCCCAGAATTAACCTCCTGCTAATTGGTGGTTGGAATTTGACCTTTGACCTTGGACCTATCTCTCTACTTTTTAGACTTGAATGGGGTTTTGTATAATTTGTTACCCCTTCACAGCTGTGATTCTTTCTCTGTGCTCTTTGTGTGAAATCAGCATATATTAAACTCAAGACTCCATGGCAAGTTGGAGCAGTTATGAGCTAAGCACTTAGTCTGTCTGTTCTCATTCAATCCAACGCCACTAAATGCCACTCAGTACCCCCTGGAAATATAGAGCTGGTTCTCTATACCCTCCCCACACTGACCATTGGGTGACTCTTTCCCAAGCCTCAGTCCTTGTCTGCAGGGACTCAGGAGTCCCCCTTTCAACCTCCCCTTCAGGACCCAGGAGTCCTGCCCCCCAGCTCCTGCTTAGAGATTCCACTATCATGCCTTCAGCCCCAGCCCTCTGTGGGGATCCCTGAGCTCAACCTCCCTGCCCATGGGCACTCCCAGGAGCCAAAGCCTTTTTTCCTGGCCCTTGAGTTGATTCCCACCAGGGCCCTGGCCTTGGGCTCTCTGGTTCCAGTTCCCTTTAGGGATTCTCAGCCTCAGCTGTGCCAGAGGGTCCCAGGCACCCTCCCCAGCTCCTAGGGAGCCCCCAGGACCCCTTCCTCCTGATTCCCCAGGCTCAGCCACACCCCGGGAACATGTGAGTCTCTCCAGGGTCCTGCCCTCCTTGCCAGAAGCTCTACTGGACCGTGTGCCTTCCCAGCCCCTCCCTGGGCTCCCCTTCCCTGTGATTCCTGATCCCCCTTCTGGCAGAGCCCTCAGGCCCCTTCCCTGCCAGGGGGCTGGATTCCAAACCTGGTTTGGGCTCCCACTCTCAGGGATCCCCTAGTCATTTCCTGGCAGCCCCCCAAGTCCCATCCCCCCCTTCCCAGGGCCTCCCTCCCAGATGAGTCAGGCTGTTGTCTAGACAATGTGTGAGTCAGGGCAGCTGGGTGGCACAGTGGGCAGAGGGCCTGGACTGCAGCCAAGAAGCCTCTTCCTCCTCAGTCCTCAGCTGGCCTCGGTGGGGCTGGAGTGTACCACAAATCCCCCAGACTGACAGAGGAGACCCCTCACCAGCCATGTCCAAACCAGCTCTGTGTGGGCAGAATGGAAGGAGGCATTGTGGGAGGGAAGCTCTTGGGGTTCTGGGGAGATCATGGGTTCCCGAGGGGAGGATTCAGCTGAGACTCGAAGGAAGCACCCAGTCCAGAGGCAGGAGGGAGAACCTTCCCTGCAGGGAGACAGGCAGCCCCTGGAAAGGCTCAGAGTCAGACCAGGGAATGTCTTGGCCAAGGCTCAGCCAGGAGGCCAGTGTCCCTGGGTCAGAGGAGGAGGAGGGAGGTGTGAGGGGAGAGGAAGGGGCTGAAAGGTCAGTATATGCCAGGGGAGCCTCTTGTAAGAATGGTCAGGGTCCTTGCCAGGGACAGCCAGAATCAGGCAGCTGGGGAGGCCCCAGAGAGCTCCCCTGTGGCTTTTGTGTCCACTCCAGAGTGTGACCTCCCCCCCACAACTGCTTTTCTACTGCTGAGCTCCCTGATCCTGAGAGAGCCTGAGGAGTTTGGAGGAAGCACAGGAAGGGCCTCACACAGAAATGGGGCCTTTTTCTCAGAAGAGGAGCTCTGAGTGTTCTTGAGCAGAGCTGTTTGTACCAGA